>NC_066628.1:20620374-20650381 GCF_025201925.1 Gopherus flavomarginatus
TAAAGACCACCGCATTAGTAGACTCAGGAAGCGCAGTCACGCTGGTCTCGGGGAAGCTGGTCGGTATGATCAACTATCCCGGGCCAAGCGCACAGGGATATCCTGTGTCCATGGGGACGTCAATACTACCCGACCATCCCAGTAAAAATGGGAGGTCCTGGGGAACCCCACTAAGGTGATGGTGGGGGTGGTCCCGAAACTCCCCTACCCAGTCCTCATAGGACGAGACTTCCCAGGGTTCGGCAGTCTACTTCCTGGAGGGGAGTCAGAAGGTGGTAACGACCCAGAGAGCAATGGGATGGCCTCGATAGTTAGTGACCCCCCGGCCTTCCATGAGTTTGCCCAGGATTTATTCTCGCCCCCTGGGAAACCCAGGAAGACGCGGCAAGAAAGGAGGGCAGATAAAAGGAGAGGAACAAGAATCCTGACCCAGAACCAGAAACCTATACTCGTAGGGGAAAAAGTTGGTCGGACTGACAAGGAAACTAGGCAGGAGGCTGGGAGGCCAGCAGCTGGGCCCAGTTCCCCAGGGACCTCCCTCGAGGGGGAAGGGGAAGTAGAACCCCCTGAGTTTGGGCAAATTGGGCCTTCACTAGAGAATTTTGGGCTGGATCAGGCCAATGATCCAGTATATAATAATATTCGCAAAGAAGTAGTTGAGGTGAATGGGGTCCCTGTGGAGGGAAGAACCAAGGGCCCAGGACCATATTATGTGATCAAGAAGGATCTGCTGTACAGGGTAGTCCGTATCCAAGAGCAGGTCGTGGAACAACTCCTAGTACCACAGAAACATCAGAGGGGAGTGATGGAGCTCACCCACAGCCATTTGTTCGGGGGCCATCTGGGAATAGATAAAACCCTGGATTGAATTCTGCAGAGGTTTTTTTGGCCTGGAATATATGCGGCGGTCCAAAGAGATTGTGCCTCCTGTCCGGAATGCCAATTACATGGGCCCCGACCACGCCTAAGGGCACCTTTGGTACCTCTGCTGATTATTGACGTCCCCTTTGAGCGAATAGCTATGGACATAGTAGGGCCGCTAGAAAAATTGGCCCGAGGACATCAGCACATACTGGTGGTGATAGACTATGCCACCCGGTACCCCGAGGCCTTTCCCCTATGGAACACTACGTCCAAGATCATAGCTAAAGAATTAATCCAGATTTTTGCTAGAGTGGGAATACCTAAAGAGATTCTGACAGACCAAGGGACTCCCTTTATGTCTAAATTAATGAAGGACCTATGTGCCATGCTCCACATATGGACCCTAAGGACATCAGTCTATCATTCGCAGACAGATGGCCTCGTCGAACGTTTTAATAGAACATTGAAGAACATGATACGAAAGGTGGTGAGCCAGGATGGGAAAAGCTGGGACACCCTGTTACCGTACCTAATGTTTGCGATAAGGGAGGTACCACAAACTTCAACTGGATTCTCCCCATTTGAACTGTTATATGGTCGCCACCCCTGTGGCATACTGACATTGCCAAGGAAAGCTGGGAAGAACAGCCGAACCCAGGGAAAAACCTCATCGAGCATCTGTTGCAGATGAAAGACAGGATAGCCCAAGTCACCTCCATAGTGCGGGAACACATGGAAAGGGCACAAGGGGCCCAACAAACATACTACAACCGCCAAGCGACGATCCGAAAATTCCAGGTGGGAGATCGGGTAATGGTGCTTGTACCCACAGCGGAGAGCAAGCTCCTGGCCAGATGGCAGGGGCCATATGAGATAATAGAAGCCATTGGAGAAGTCTATTACAAGGTCCGACAGCCTGGACGCTGAAAGCTGGAGCAAATCTATCACGTAAACCTGTTGAAACCTTGGCAAGACAGAGAAGCTCATGTGGTCACTCTAGGGTCACCTCCTCCCGAGAGCAACCCACCTGGCCAAGTGAGAATATCCCCAGAATTGACCCCTGACCAACGATCTGAGGTGATCACCATGATCAAGCGCAACCGGGACGTATTCTCGGAAAAGCCAGGCAGGACTACGGAGGTTCACCATCACATCCTCACAGAGCCTGGAGTGAAGGTGAATGTCAAGCCATACCGGGTCCCAGAGGCGAAAAGAGAAGAGATCAAAACAGAAGTCAGGAAAATGTTGAAGTTAGGAGTTATTGAAGAGTCACATAGCCAGTGGTCAAGCCCAGTGGTCCTTGTACCTAAACCGGACGGCAGTACAAGATTTTGCAATGACTTCCGGAAACTGAATGAGGTGTCCCAATTTGATGCGTACCCTATACCCCAGGTAGATGAGTTAATTGACCGACTGGGGAAAGCACGATTTTTGTCCACCCTTGACCTGACTAAGCGTTATTGGCAAATTCCCTTGGCAAAGGCCGACAAAGAGAAGACAGCCTTTGCAACACCAGAGGGACTGTATCAATACACAGTCCTCCCTTTTGGTTTACATGGGGCTCCTGCAACCTTCCAACGGCTCATGGACAAACTGTTGCGTTCACATGGCAAGTATGCAGCCGCCTATCTTGATGATGTCATCATACATAGTCCAGATTGGGAGATGCACTTGGGAAAGGTGGAAGCAGTCCTCGACACCTTGAGGAAGGCGGGGCTGACTGCAAATCCCTCCAAATGTGCAATTGGGCTAGCAGAAGCCAAGTACCTGGGGTATATAGTGGGGAGAGGCGTGGTGAAACTCCAACTCAATAAGTTAGAGGCAATTCAGAATTGGCCCCGACCAGTCCGGAAGAAACAAGTCAGAGCATTCCTGGGGCTGGTTGGGTACTACAGGCGGTTCATCCCCCACTTTACCACCAGGTCATGCCCGCTAACAGACCTAATGAAAGCCCGTGGTCCGGACATAGTAAGATGGTCTAGCACGGCTGAGGAGGCTTTTGCAGATCTGCAGACCGCCCTCTGCACCGACCCAGTGCTGGTATCTCCAGACTGGGAGAGTTTATCCTGCAAATGGATGCCTCTGAGGTTGGATTGGGAGCGATTCTTTCCCAAATGGTTGGAGCAGAAGAACACCCAGTCCTATTCCTCAGTAGGAAACTCCTGCCCAGGGAACGTAAATATGCCATAGTAGAGAAGGAATGCCTGGCCATGAAGTGGGCCGTAGAAAGCCTTCGCTACTACCTACTCGGACGGAGGTTTACCCTTGTCACAGACCATGCCCCTCTGAAGTGGATGCACCAAAACAAAGAGAAAAATGCGAGAGTGACAAGGTGGTTCCTGTCACTACAGCCCTTCTACTTCAGAGAGCAACATAGGTCCGGAATAAAGCATGGCAACGCGGATGGCCTTTCAAGGGTGCATTGTTTGCCGACCCAAGGGGCCCAACCCTGTAGTGTTGAGCAGGGGGGGGGATATGTGATAAACTCAGGACAGATAGCTGCAAGGGAGGGGTAGGAATCAGTAACAGAAGGTTAAAAGGCCCTCCTCCTTATCAACTGAGAGGCAACCACAGGTCAATCAGGTTCAGCTGGGAAAGGTTACCAAGGTAGTAAATTAGAATCAGCTGGGGGGGAGCTACCTGAGGTAAATTGGGACCAGCTGATTCCAACTTGGGGCTGCCTGAGACCTTTTTAAATCCTTCCCTGTGGAAGGAAGGGTGGAAGAATAGAGAGAGAAGAAGCCCTGCTGCCAGGAGTGCAGGAGCAGAAAAACAGCGAGACCCTCCAGGAGGAGAGGCCGTACTTTCTCCCACAAGGGGGGTAAGAATTCACTAACCAGGACTAGTGGAGATACAGGGAGCAAATTTCCCTTGTGTCCCAAGGGGGACCGCATTACCTGAGCCTGTCTCACCAGGACTGAAAGCAGCAAAGACTGGGGAGACTGAGGAGGTGCCTTGCCACAGTATTTAAAAGAGTCTTATCATTATATGTCTACATGAAGTCCTATAACAGTTCACAAATTTGTCTTATCTGCTGCTGTGATTACCTGCTCTCTTCCTTGTAATCCATTTTAATAATAGTTTTGCTCCTTTAAAAATGTTATTTCTATTATGCTTATTACTCTGAACACTTTGTCATTTATCTGTATTATCATTGTGCAATACATGTCATTGTGCTGTTTATTTTTTATTTGAATAGCTAATGCTCATCAAAAAATTTTTAAGTAAGTAGTTGTAATTAGTTTTGAGAATTCCATCTGTGTTTCTATTATAGCACTTGCTATGGTTTTTGTACTTTGATTTGTAATTTGGAGTTTTTAATTCTACCTTTTTTTCTTTTTCTTTTTATAGCACAAGTTTATTTTGTTGGGTCATGTGACTTGCAGACTCATTTCCTGTCCTGTTTTCAGGAATTCCTTTGCATTTGATCCACCAATGAGGATTGCATTTTGCTGCATTTATCTTGCTTGTGATCCAGCCCTTAGTGTCCCATGTTCACACATCATTGCTTGTGTGTAGAATTTGATTCACAAATATTCAGTAAGTGTATTATATTGTGTCATCTTACATCTTTCCCAAGGGCAAAAATCTTCTGCAACAATGAAGGTCTGGACTGATGATCAGTGGCTGCAGAACTTTTGGATGCACAAGTCCACATTTCTGCATCTGTGTGCAAAACTCAGCAAAATAAACGCTGTACTAACAATGGAGAAGCAAATATAGATTGCACTATGGAGACCTGGGGTAAAAAAAAACAAAAAAACTGTCTGGGGATTTGTCCTGCTTTGAGCAGGGGTTGGACTAGATGATCTCCTGAGGTCCCTTCCAACGCTGATATTCTGTGATTCTATAACCTGCAACACCAGATTCTTATTGGTCAATCAGAGGTCTCTCTACTAAACCAAGGTGGAATGGATTTCTTTAGTGCAAGTAGTCACAACATATTGTTAAAGATCATTTCATGTTCAATGCCCTGTTAATACCTCTGCAGTCACAGAACAACAAAGCAGTGTTAGTGGGTTTCATGCTGTTGTCTCTTACAACGTTCTTAAGTTTCCATAGCAATATTTCTGAGTAAGGCTAAGGTTTCACAGAATCATAGAAGTTTAGGGTTAGAAGAGACAACAGGAGGTCATATAGTCCAACCCCCTGCTCAAAGCAGGACCAACACCAACTAAATCATTCCAGCCAGGGCTTTGTCAAGCCGGGCCTTAAAAACCTCTAAGGGTGGAGATTCCACCACCATCCTAAGTAACCCATTCCAGTGCTTCACCACCCTCCTAGTGAAATAGTGTTTCCTAATATTCAACCATTCTCCATGTTCTGTCATCTACGACCACTGAGAACAGCCAAGCTCCATTCTCTTTGGAACCCTCCTTCAGGTAGTTGAAGGCTGCTATCGACCCCTCCTCACACTCTTCTCTCCTGCAGACTAAATAAGCCCAGTTCGTGCAGCATCTCCTCAGAGGTCATGTGCCCCTGCACCCTAATTATTTGTACTGCCCTTTGCTGAACTAACTCTCTCCAATTTGTCCACATCCTTTCTGTAATGAGGGGCCCGAAACTGGATGCAATACTTCAGATGTGTCCTCACCAGTGCTAAATAGAGAGGAATAATCACTTTCCTTGATCTGCTGGCAATGCTCCTACTAATACAGCCTAATATACCGTTAGTCTTCTTGGCAAGAAGGGCACACTGCTGACTCATATCCAGCTTCTCATCCACCGTAATCCCCAGGTCCTTTATGCAGAATTACCACTTAGCCAGTTGGTGCCCAGCCTGTAGCGGTGCATGGGATCCTTTCATCCTAAGCTTAGGACTAAATAAATCCTGTATTGATATCCAAAATACTGAAACGACCTAACTGCATTAGGAGCACCCATGAAGGAACAGTTCTTATTGTGTAGCTTGGACCAAACAACTTTGTTATATTACCTTAAATCATCAGTTTACCCATAAACAAATCTAGTGTTCATTATTATTTCCCTACAAAAACCACTTACCTCCCAAGTAAATGTTCTGATGCCTGGATCCAAACTCTGCATCAGTTCCATTGGAACTTCATCTTTCTGACTGATTGTGCTGCAGTCTCTCTACCTGTCTCCAGCACTCCGGAACCCACACGACCAACACTACCTGGGAATCCTGAGATTCAAGCTTCACAGAGTGATGAGACCTCTCTCTCCGTCTGTATAGCTTCCTGACCATAGGCATGTGCAGCACGTTTCATTAGGATGTGTACCCAGGGAATTTTTATTTATTTTTTTTAAAGGCGAACATTTATTGAATATTCAATCATAAAGGACGTTATTTTTATTCATCAAATAATCTAAAGAAACTAAAACTTAACTAAGCTTTTTTTTAAATTAACAACTAAACTTTACTTAAAAATATAAACTTAAAAAATGAGACACAAAATACCAAATTTTTGCTGTAGTGATAACCAGGTGTATACAAAGATATAGTCAATTTTCATGATCTTTAACCAGATAATGAGCTAAACCACATTGACCAAAACAGATTAAGATTTCTTCATTTTCCAGTCCTAGAGAATGAGATGTCACTCACCAGGTGTTATGGACTTAAATTCTTCAATCACATCATTGTAATTAACTGACAAAGCCAATTCTTGTTCAGTGTACAAAATCATGAGTGAGTGGAGGCACCGTTGGGACACTGTACTTCTTAGTTTGTTTTTTTACATGTTCTAGTTTCAAAAAGGCTCTTTCACATGAACAGCTTGTAACAGGTAAGACTGCAAAGCACTGAACAGATTTGTAAAAGGCCTGGAACATGGAAGACCGATCTGATTCCTTTAGCCAATCAAGCCACTTTCTGTGGTGTTCGTAGTGCTACCTTTAGGATCAGATCCATCATAACGCCGAAGCAACCCAACTTCAGCTTCCAACTCATCCAAGGACACTTTACATTTCTTGGCAATGATTCTCATATCATCCTTGCCAATGTCTAAGCTCGACAGTTTTCCCATTGCAGTCACAATATTACAAGTCTCCTCTTCAAATCACTGGTCTATGCTGGTAATCATTGAGTCTAGGAATGGGTAAAATGGAGTTATTCTCTCCTGCTCCTCTTTTGTATCAAAGTGATACTAGGACTCAAACACATCATCAATACGAGTGGACATTTTTTGCTTTTTAACTAGGGGAATCAATATATAATTCCTTACACACATTTTCACACTGTCATTGAAAATAGATTGAAAATATTCTAGGCCACTTCTCATCGCAGCCAAAGAGTTACGCAAGCTTTTCAGCCCTCTGATTGCAGTAACTAAGTTGTCATTGCAGGAAGGGAGTGTTGGAGCTCTGGAGTTTGAAGAGCCTTACTCACTTTTACCACCATCTGGAGAATAGGGTGTATCATATGAGGGGCAAAGATGAACATGAATGAGTTTAGTTCATGGATAAGGCCCCTGGCTTTTATTATAGCTTCAGCAAAGCAAGTTGTTTCGATAATCTCTTGTAAAGCTTGTAAAATGATGGAGTAGTTTTGTTTTACAGCAGCCACTGCTGCTGCTCTGCCTGCCCATCTTGTGTTTGACAGTGACTTCAAAGTTTTCAGTTGGGATCCTACTTCTTGTGAAATCTTCTCCATTGCTGCATGTTGCACAGGACTCCTCTCCATGAAGGCATAAAGAGTCTGAATAACAGCAAAAAATTCAAAGACAGTTCTGTTTTGTTTACTTGAAGTGCATGCACCTACTAGGACGAGGTTCAAACAATGTGAATAGCAGTGTACCTAGAGTATTTCACTGTTTCTTTCTTTACATTTCATTTGAACTCCCACAGTACATCCAGACATAGTACACGCTCCATCAAAACAGACAGACATCACTGATGACCAGTCAATTTTAAGAATGCTAAGGATGTCATTTAACTGGTCAAAAATAGACTGAGCATCAACTGTTAATAGTCTCTGAACAGACACAAAATGTTCAACTGGACTATATTTTTCATTGTCAAAATAGCGCACCACAACGGACATTTGTTCATGGTGTCCACAGTCAGTAGTGTCTTCGGCAATTATTGAGACCATGATTCCATTTAGTGAAGACGCGGTCTTTTGTTGCACAATGTTGTGTTGTTGTTGGATGCAATTACTTAGATAGGCAGCGTTTTGAGGAGATTGTTGCACATGCTTTGCCATTACGGGATCTTATTTTTGGAGAATATTGACAAGATTTAGAAATAAACCTTTCTCAAAACTGTCAGCTTATTCATTGTGACCCCTGAATGGTCTCCCGCCTTTTGCCAAACAGAGAACAATGTCAATCAGTCGCTCCACTACACTTACGTTATGGCGCCATTTTTCTTCTTGTTTAGAGAGATTAGCCTGCTTGTACTCATCCAACAATATATCAATAGGTTTCCCTACATTAAAACTTGACCATGAAGAACAGCTCAACACATGAGATTTTGATAGCTGATGTTTTTTAAAACATTCGTTAGCCCTATGCCAGTTTCTGAATCCCTTATCAATAAATGCTGGATCAGTGTGACCTTTGTTTGCTGCATCATTAGAGGAGAAGAAACGTCAGTAAAAGCAAAATGTTCCATTGTCTGAGAGGCTGTATTCCAACCACCTATACTTTTCATACCATACTAATGATGGTTAACAATATGTTCTGAATAATCATACCAATCTCCTGGAGTGTGTTGACACACATATCCAGTGTCTGCTGCTTCTTAGGAGTGCCTGTGTGTTGACAACGCTAGTAATACCTTTGCCAAGGTCATGTATCAGACAGTGAACTTGTAAGTATCTGCTGTAATACATGGCCTGACTTTGGTTCACAGCATGGCTGGACTTTGCTGACTATGGTTCAGGTCTCAGGTCTTACAACAGGCCCAGTGCCTCAAGCCCTCTCTCTCACCTACGCAAACCAACCACCTCCCTTGCACTCACAGAGGCCAGATGCAATCCGCTAGGCCCAGCAGTGAGCCTTGGACACATCACCAGGAACAGCTTCATAGCTCTTATCTTGGCTATGCCCAGCAGTGACCAGCTCCAGTAAAGCAATAGCTCCAGGATCACTTGGAGGAGGGGAGGTTGGGCAAACAGAGAGGTAGACTCACAAGCCAGGGGCACAGGAATTGCCCAGAATCAAGGATAGTTTAATGGAGAATAGGTCCATGAATGGGTATTAGCCAGGATGAGTAGGGATAGTGTCCATAGCCTATGGCACTGGCTACTATTGGAAGACAGGATACTGGGCTAGATGGCCCATTGATCTGACCAAGAATGGCTGTTTTTTTGACCCAGTTGGGGGTTTTGCCAGTGTAACTGAGGCTGTTTCTAGGGTCAGGTCTGTCAAACAGTCATCAGGAGGTTTTTTTATGGATATAAAAAAACTGGTTAATATTTTGTGTTCACTCTGCCTGATACCCAACTAAAAACTCCACGATGTGACCATGGTTATAGCCACTTCCGTCCCTGGTCCCTCCACTTAAACAGACAACACTGACCCAGTGGACACCAGCCAAAGTGGAAAGGCAAGGAAGAAGACATTATGTTGCCAAATGACCAAGAGAGAAGGTGAAGCTGTATAATGAAGACCACCCAGAGAGGTGAAGCTGTATAATGGTGTATAAGTGTTGAGCAGAGAGCACTGAAGAGAAGAGGACCTCTGTGCTGTGTAATGAACTGTGGCTAGTAGCAGATGTCATGGAGTGAGTTATGGGCTGTTAATTATACTAAATAATGGCTACCAGGTGACATGAGAGTCAAGAACGGGTAGGAGTCAGCTATAGCAAGAAGAAACCATAGAGGAAAGGAGAGCAACAGGCTGTCATTCTGGGAAATCTACACTAGATGGCAGCAGAGAAGAGGAAATGAGAGGGGGGTGTCAGAAATACTGACCAGTGACCAAGATTTCAGTAGGCAATACAATAATGGGAAAGTTATACTGTAAAATGGCCACTAGGCGGCAGCATGTTGTAAGCATGGAATATGGGCAGCTAGTTTCAAACATGCCCATTAGATGGCAGCATCTCTTGAATACTAATAAAGGGGCAGTGCAAGTGCACTATAACTGGCCATCAGCTTGGACAGATATCTCCCAAAAATGTAAGCTGGTGTTTGTCCATGTGTAGCAGGGTAACCACCTGCTCCAGCCTGAAAGGGGTTGGAAGAGCCCTGCAAAGGGCTGGGCCTGGGCAAGGTAAAACGCTGGCTGATTGGGGGAAGTGGCTGCAGCTGGGGCCACGCCCCAAACTGGGCAACAGGGCCTTCTAAGAAGGCCAGGGAAGCCTGACGTGTCAGTGTCCCTCTGCCTGTAGAGGGAGATGGGCCTGGCTGCAGGGAGCTAGAGACAGGGTACCTGAGTGCAGCAGGGCTGGGGAGCTCCAGCCTGGAAAGCCCCAGGCTGCGGCCTAGCACAAGGCCAACAGTCATTTTTGACCAGTTAGATGACGTCCTTGGCATTCTTAAAATTGACTGGTCATCAGTGATGTCTGTCTGTTTTGATGGAGCATCTACTATGTCTGGATGTCCTGCAGGAGTAGAAATGAAATGTAAAGAAAGAAACAGTGAAATACTCTAGGTACAGTGCTATGCACATTGTTTGAACCTCATCCTAGTAGATGCCTGCACTTCAAGTAAACAAAACAGAACTGTCTTTGATTTTTTTGGTCTTATTCAGACTCTTTATGCCTTCATGGAGGGACGTCCTGTGCAAGATGCGGTAATGGAGAAGATTTCACAAGAAGTAGGGGTCCGGAGTGCTAGAGACAGGTAGAGAGTCCACAGCACAATCAGTCAGAAAGATGAAGTGCCAATGGAAATGTCAAGGTATTTTTCCCACTTTGAACTTTAGCGTCCAAAAAGTGGGCACCTGCCTGTACCCTTCTTAGCTTAATTCCTAGCTTAGATCTGATAGCGCTGCCACCAACCAGAAATTCCAGTGTCTGGTACACTCCCTGTCACCCCAAAACCTTCCCTGGGGGACCCAGGACCCAAACCCCTTGGTTCTTAAGACAAGGAGAAATAAACCATTTCCCCTCCTTCTCCCTCCAAGACTTTCCCCTCTCTGGGTTACCCTGAAAGGCTACACTGATCCAAACTCCTTGGATCTTAAAACAGAGAGGAATTAACCTTCCCCCCACCTCCTTTCCTCCCCACCAATCCCCTGGTGAGTTTAGACCCAATCCCCTTGGGTCTTAAACAAGGGAAAAAATCAATCAGGTTCTTAAAAAGAAAACTTTTAATTAAAGAAAGAAAAAGTAAAAATTATCTCTGTAAAGGCAGGATGGAAAATGTTTACAGGGTCTTCAGCTTATATAGACTAGGGGGACTCTCTCCCCTTTAGCCTAAGATACAAGTTACAGCAAACAGAGGTAAAAATTCTTCCAGCAAAATACACATTCACAAGTTAAGAAAACAAACATAAGACTACTCCGCCTTTTCTACCTAGTACTTACTATTCTGAACATGAGAGACTGTTTCAAAAAGATTGGAGAAAGACCTGGTTGCACGTCTGGCCCCTCTTAGCCCCAAGAGCGAACGAAGAACAACACAAACAGCACAAACAAAGAGTTCCCTCCACCGAGATTTGAAAGTATCTTGTCCCCCAATTGGTCCTCTGGTCAGGTGTCAGCCAGGTTTTCTGAGCTTCTTAACCCTTTACAGATAAAAGGGACATTAACCCTTAACTATCTGTTTATGACAGGAACTGATGCAGAGTTTGGATCCAGGCATCAGAACATTTACTTGGGCGGTGGTAAGGGATTTTTGTAGGGAAATAATAATGAACACTAGATTTATTTATGGGTAAACCAATGATTTAAGGGAGTATATATAACAAAGTTGTTTGGTCCAGGCTACACAATAAGAACTGATCATTTCTGGCTATGGGCGGTGTTCCTTTGAGGGGGCTCCTAATGCAATTGGGCCATTTCAGTATTTTGGATATCAATAGAGGATTTATTACTAGAATTGATCTGATATTTTCTGAGCTGGGTGTGTACAGGCATGGGTTAATTTCCATCTGGAGCAGAGATTTCCTATCATGCAATGCTTCCCTGCTTTCCTGATCCCAGAGTTCCGTGTGGTTCTTTCCTTGGAATCTCTGTTCTCCATTCTGTGTGCTAATAGAGATGCCTCCCTTTCCCATCTTTGAAGCAAATGATGCTGGGGAGTTTCCTTAATTATATCACCTTTGTCTGGAGGGGCTTAGGAGTGTCTCCCACTGCCTTTTCATTGCTTTTTGTAAGTCTTTCTTCTGATCAGCTTTGCTTCAAGCAGAGGCTGGGGGATGAGGCCTTTGTGAGTCAGACTGCAGAGCTCCTTGACACTGTGGGATGGGGGCAGGGGGGACCTGCCAGACATGGGTGGAGGGAGACCCTGGAGCTCCAAGCCCCCAACAGTGGTGGGGGCCCCAGAACCATTTCAACAGCTACACAATGCCTCTACATTGTCACAATATTCTATTGCCTGTGACCCGTCCCTGACTTTTACTGTAAGTATCTGACAAAATGAATGATCTGGGTGATGGGAGGGATTGCACCCTCAGCAAGTTTGCAGATGACACTAAAAGTATGGCCACACTTGCTGCTGTACAGCGCTGTGAGTTAAACCTGCCTTCATACAGCTGAGTAGGGAAAGCGCTGCAGTCTGTCCACACTCAGGGCTGGTGCAAGGATATTTTGCACCCTAGGTGAAATTTCCACCTTGAGCCCTGCCCCTGGCCAAGGCCATCCCTAGTTATTGCTGGGAGGCTGTGTGGGGGCCCAGGCCTCCATGAGGTGAGGCTGGCCCCAGGCCTCTGTGGGGGCATTATGTGGAGCCCTGCCCCAGGCCTCTGTAGGGGATGGGAGCTGGCCACTTCCTGCAGGAAGTGGAGTGACTCAGCCCCAGCCTGGTCCACAACCCTGGCTCCCAGCACGCTACCGGCGAGTGCAAGGTAGGTGGTTCTCTCCTCTCCCCAAGCCTGGGAGCCAGGGGAGTGAAGCAGGCTGGGGCCAGGTCATTCCACTTCCCGCAAGAGGTAGACAGCCCTCTGTGCCCCACAGAGGCCTGGTACCAAACCTCGCCCCCTCCCCCCGCTCCCTCCTGCTGGATCCGCCCTTTGATCTGCCAGAGTGTGCATCCTCGCCCGTCCCCGGAGCACTGCCACGTCCCTCACTGGTCTTTCCACTTAGATGGACAACAGTGACCTGAGCTCTGGCTGGATTCTGCGTTGTATCCTTAGGGGCATAAGAAACGAGCAATAGCAACAAATATGATGATGTTACCCATGGTGTTTTGTTTGTATTAGACAGTCTGAATTTGATTACAAGACTTTATTATCTTACATAGAGAAAGAATGAACAGGGGATGGGATGAACAGGGATTTACTTTCACTGTTAATGAATTTTAATGCCTTACACAATGTCAGCTCTATGTAGTTTCAGAAGCTGTACACACTCTTCACGGAGGGTGAACATTTTGCCAACACCCTGCAGAAAAATACCATCATACTGTGTGTATCACTGCTGAACATGAGAGAGTGACAGAGCTGTCAACATCCTCACTTTCCTGGAAGATGTGTTACATGGACACTACGGGGGACTGTCATAAACAGATAGCTAAGGGTTAATGTCTCTTTCACCTGAAGCACCTGACCAGAGGACCAATCAGGAAACCGGATTTTTTCAACTTTGGGTGGAGGGAATTTTGTGTCTCAGTCTTTGTTGTCTGTCTGCCTGCTTTCTCTGAGCTTTGGAGAAGTAGTTTCTGCTTTCTAATCTTCTGTTTCTAAGTGTAAGGACAAAGAGATCAGATAGTAAGTCATATGGTTTCTTTTCTTTGGTATTTGCATGAATATAAGTGCTGGAGTGCTTTGATTTGTATTCTTTTTGAATAAGGCTGTTTATTCATATTTCTTTTAAGCAATTAACCCTGTATTTTGTCACCTTAATACAGAGAGACCATTTGTATGTATTTTTCTTTCTTTTTTATATAAAGCTTTCTTTTTAAAACCTGTTAAAGTTTTCTTTACTGGGAAATTTCAGGGAAATTGAGTCTGTACTCACCAGGGAATTGGTGGGAGGAAGAAATCAGGGGGAGATCTGTGTGTGTTGGATTTGCTAGCCTGATTTTGCATTCCCTCTGGGTGAAGAGGAAAGTGCTTTTGTTTCCAGGACTGGGAACGGAGAGGGGGAGTCACTCCATTTGGATTCACAGAGCTTGTGTCTGTGGATCTCTCCAGGAGCACCTGGAGGGGGGAAGGGAAAAGGATTATTTCCCTTTGTTGTGAGACTCAAGGGATTTGGGTCTTGGGGTCCCCAGGGAAGGTTTTTTCAGGGGGACCAGAGTGCCCCAAAACACTCTAATTTTTTAGGTGGTGGCAGCAAGTACCAGGTCCAAGCTGGTAACTAAGCTTGGAGGTTTTCATGCTAACCCCCATATTTTGGACGCTAAGGTCCAAATCTGGGACTAAAGTTATGATAAGAGCTGTCAACATCCTCACTTTCCTGGAAGATGTGTTACATGGACACAACGGGGGACCATAAAGACTGTCTTAGTAAGTCCATGCTGTTGTGGAAAAGACCACCACCTTGTCAATTGATCAGACAGCCTGAGGCTCCTTTTATTGATAAATCATCAATACATGTGTGCACACAAGGAGAGACAGCGTGTCCCCTAGCAAGGGTTAAGCCACTCTCCTGAACTGATTTTTGCCAGAGCTTATAAAGCGTAAAACCATAAATTATCATATTTTGCTTACACATAAATCATAATCTTATTTGGCTATCATATGACATAAATTGCAGAAGAGCAATTAATATTATCCTTATATGGTATAACATATGTAAAATTGCAAGCTCTTATCTTTTACTTCCTCATGGATGTTTATGTGATTGTCAGAAGACCCTGACATCAGTTATTCTACTTGCGGTCAAGCTGACCAGCCTCACAAGGCCCTTTGGGATTCAGTGTCTGGTGTTCAGTTCCCGATTCTGGCCAGCTGTTTCTATGCTGATACTTAGATTATTTATGCTAACGCAGGCCTTTTTAGTATGTTACCTTAGGGCAGTGATGAGCTGGTTATTAGGGGACTTTTGAGTTTTTCCCTTATGCTAGCAGCATGATCATGGTTTGCGTATAACAAAACTGTTTTCTGGGAGTGCAGTTCCACAGTGGTTAAGATAGCAGCTTATTATTTTTCTTTGTATTAGTGGTCTTAAGGCCTAGGATCTATACTTATGATTTATTATAGGTGATGTATCTTAGATGAGGGGGGTTAATTTTCCATATCAATGTAGATCATCTCCTTTTCTTTTTCACATTAGTGCTGAGATTTTCAATGGGAGTTTTCAACTTAATTTTAATGCGGGCTGATTGCTTAAATCACCCAGGCAGCTTTGAAAACCTCAGACTAAGTTATTCTCTAGGAGTCGCCGCATGTTTTGGTGAAAGCCACATATTTACTGATTGCTTTGCACAGAGCTTCCTTGACCTCTCTGTTTCTCAGGCTGTAGATGAGGGGGTTTACCAGGGGAGTCAGGACTGTGTAGCAAAGAGAGACTACTTTGTTCAGGTCTCTGAGTATATCATGTTTTGGTAGCAGGTACACAATCTTTATAGATGCATAGAAAATTATCACCACAATGAGGTGAGAGGAGCAGATGGAAAAGGCCTTTTGTTTCCTGATGGTGAAAGGGATTCTCAGGATGGTGGCGATGATACACACGTAAGATGTCAAGGTTAGTAGGAATGGAGGCAGGGTGAATATGGAGGCTAATATGAAAGCCAGCAATATGACCAGGTGAGTGTCACTGCAGGAGAGTTCCATCAGTGGGATGACATCACAATAGAAATGGTCAATTTCATTTGGGCCACAGAATATTAACTGTGATAGAAATAAGACAAAGATGGCAATAGTCAAAAAACCATTTAACCATGACCCAGCAGCCAACTGGAGGCAAACCCTGCTATTCATAAGAGTTGAATAGTGCAGGGGTTTACGTATCGCTAAATACCTGTCATAAGACATCACTACCAGGAGTTAGCATTCTGCACATGCCAGAGAACCAAAGAAATACTGTTGTGTGAAGCAGCCACTGACTGAGATGGTTCTGTCCTCAGTCAGGAGAATGGCCAGCAACCTGGACAGGATGGTTGAGGTGTAGCAGGTCTCCAGGCAGGACAAGTTGCCCAGGAAGAAGTACGTGGGGGTGTGAAGGTGCTGGTCACCCACAATGAACACCACAATGAGGGTGTTCTCTTTCACGGTTGCCATGTAGATCACATGGAACATCAGGAAGAGAAGAATTTGCAGGTCAGGGGGATCCCCGAATCCCAGAATGATGAATTCTGTGATGGCCGTTTAGTTTCCCCAGTCTCTGTCTGCCATGATTTCAGTCCAGGAAGAATAAAACTAGTGAGAGGGACAAGCTTTTGAGAGCTAGAGAACTTGTCTCTCTCTCCAACCAAAGTTGGTCCAGTAAAAGATATCACCCACCTTGTGTCTCTAATATCCTGGGACCAACACGGTTACAACAACACTAAAAAAACTAAAGGGAATGATTAAAAAAGATGTGACAAGGAAACTTTCTGTGCTTGTTTCATTTAAATTAAGATGATTGAAAGCAGCCTTTTTCTTCTGCAAAGTAAAGTTTCAAAGCTGTATTAAGTCAATGTTCAGGTGGAAACTTCTGAAAGAACCACCATAACATTTTGTTCAGTTACAAACATTCCAAAGTTAGGAACAACCTCCATTCCCAAGGTGCTCCTAGCTCTGAGGTTCTCTTGTACTTGCACTGCCCCTTTATTAGTAGTCAAGATATGCTGCCATCTAGGGGCATTTTTGGAAATAGCTGCCCATATCTCAGCTTTACAGCTTGATACCACCCACTTTCCCATTATTGTGTTGGTCGCTAAAATCTGTTGGGCACTAGTCAGTATTTCTGACCTCCCCCGTCCCTCACTTCCTCTACTCTGATGCCATTTAGTGTCCATTTCCCGGCATGACAGCCTGTAACTCTGCTATCCAGGAGTGCATTCTTTTTCCTTTCCCATTCTTGACTCTTATTTCACCTGGTGCCCATTATTTAGTAGAACAGCTCATTTCTCACTATTTAACATCTGCGTCTATCCACATTCATTACATAGCACAGAGGTCTTTTTCTCTTCAGTGCTCTTTACTCACCACTTATACACCATGATACAGCTGCACCTCCCTTTTCACTTCCCTCAGTTGGTCATTTAGCAACATAACATCTCCTTTCTTGCCCTTCCACTTTGGCTGCTGTCCACTTAGCAGCACCGCTACACCTGTCCCATTCCTCTGCCCTCTAGTGCCCCTGCACAGCATAATCTAATCTTATCTCATTTCTTATCTACTGCTGGATGTGCACTGTTCCAAATTATAGCCACTAGGAACCAAATCACTGATCATGACTGCAACATTAGTGGCTACAAGAGCACATACAACAGCAGTGGCTTTCAAAGTATTAGCAGGGGTTTCCCATCCATCCCCTGCATCTGTTTCCAATGGAAAAGCGTAGATTGACCCTACCATGACCGAATCCCCATTGCTTTCCAGGCTGAGATTCTCAGAGGTGTCTATGGAAGTTAAGTTTCAGAGTAGCTGCCATGTTAGTCTGTATCTGCATCTAAGAAGTGGGTTTTAGCCCATGAAAACTTATGCTCAAATAAATTTGTTAGTCTTTAAGGCCTGGTCTACACTATATGTTTATACCGAATTTATCAGCGTTAACCCGATTTAACGCTGCACCCGTCCACACAGCGAAGCCCTTTATATCAGTATAAAGTGCTCTTAAAGCCCATTTCTGTACTCCACTCCGACGAGGGGTGTAGCTCTGAAATCCGTATTGCCATGTCGGATTAGGGTTAGTGTGGCCATAATTCGACGGTATTGGCTTCCAGGTGGTATCCCACAGTGCACAATTGTGACCGCTCTGGAAAGCCATCTGAACTCAGATGCACTGGCCAGGTAGACAGGAAAAGCCCAGCGACCTTTTGAATTTCATTTCCTGTTTGACCAGTGTGGAGAGCTCACCAGCACAGGTGACCACACAGAGCTCATCAGCACAGGTAACAATGCAGTCTCCTGAGAATCGAAAAAGAGCTCCAGCATGGACTGCACGGGAGGTACTGGATCTGATCACTGTATGGGGAGAGGATTCCGTGCTAACAGAACTCCGTTCCAAAAGATGAAATGAAAAAACATTTGAAAAAACTTCCAAGGCCATGATGCAGAGAGGCCACACCAGGGACTCAGTACAGTGCCATGTGACAGTTAAGGAGCTCAGACAAGCCTACCAGAAAACCAAAGAAGCAAACAGAAGGTCCAGGGCAGGACCAAAACATGCTGCTTCTATGCTGAGCTGCATGCAATTCTAGGGAGGTCCACCACCACTACCCCAGCCTGTCCATGGATTCCGAGGTGGGGGTGGTAATCTCAGACATGCCTGAGGATTCTGCGGACGGGGAAGAGGAGCAGGAGGAGGAAGAGGAGGGTGAGCTTGCAGAAAGCACACAGCACTCCGTTCTCCCCAACAGCCAGGAGCTTTTTCTCACCCTGATGGAATAACCCTCCCAGCCCTCCCAAGCCACTATCCCAGACAATGAAGCCATGGAAAGGACCTCTGGTGAGTGTACCTTTGTAAATATAAAATATGGTTTAAAAGCAAGCGTTTTTTAATTATTAATTTGCCCTGAGGACTTGGGATGCATTCGCGGCCAGTACAGTTACTGGAAAAGTCTGTTAACATGTCTGGGGATGGAGCGGAAATCCTCCAGGGACATCTCCATGAAGCTCTCCTGGAGGTACTCCAAAAGCCTTTGCAGAAGGTTTCTGGGCAGCGCAGCTTTATTCTGTCCTCCATGGTAGGACACTTGACCACGCCATGCATGTAGCAAGTAATCTGGTATCATTGCATGACAAAGCCTAGCTGCATATAGTCCTGGTGATTGCTGGCATTCAAGCAACATCCGTCTTTATCTCACTGTGTTATCCTCAGGAGAGTGATATCTTTCATGGTAACCTGGTTGAAATTCAGAAATTTAATTAAGGGGACAGAGATGGCCATTCCTACTGGGCTGTTTGCCTGTTGCTTAAAAGAAATCCTTCCTTGTAGGGGGAAGGGGGCGTGAGTGGTGCTGAGCTATTACACGTTTGGCTAGCAGGGATCTTCCCTGCTATCAGCCACGCGGTGGGAGGGGGAGGGGGGCGTTTAGCAGTGATCTTCCATGATACCAGCCACGCGGTGGGGGGAGGGGTAAAGCGATCATCCCAGAGAATTGGATGAAGGGTGGTTTCTGCTGCTGCATTTTAACAGGAAAGAAGCAGCACTGAATGGGCTTTGCTTGGTATTTGGTAAAGGAGGGCACTGGATATATGAAGGTTGCAGAAGACAATGGTTTACCATGGCCGCATGCAGTCTGAATTCTGCTGCCCGGATCTGCGTCTGTGAGATCTCTAACACCAGATCCGCAGGCACTCAATATTAAAATGCAAAATGTGAGCTTGTAGTGAAATCACATATGCTATGTAAGGTGAATAGTGTTGTTCACTGTGAAAGAGTATAAGCATTGTTCTGTAAAATGTATCTTTTTAAACACTTCTCTCCCTTTTTTCCCTCCCTCATGCAGCTGCAAATTTTTCAAGCCTCCCTACTCCATCCCAAAGGCTATCTCAGATAAGGCGGTGGAAAAAAAAAGACGCTAGATGAAATGTTCTCGGAAATCATGGAAGTGACCCGCAGTGAAAGAATTCATCTGAATGAGTGAAAGGACGTGGTATCAAATTACAAGAAAGATACCAGTGAACGTGAGGACAGGAGGGACACTCGAGATGAGAGGTGGCGTCAGGAAGATCAGAGGAGGCATGACGCAACACTGGGGCTGCTGCGTGATCAAACTGACATGCTCTGGCGTCTGATGGAGCTTCAGGAAAAGCAGCAAGATCACAGAGTGCCGCTGCAGCCCCTGTGTAACCACCGTCACCCCTCGCCATGTTCCATATCCTCCTCATCCAGATGTGTAAGAACACGTGGGGGGAGGCTCTGTGCACCCGCCCACTACACCCCCGTGGACAACCCAACCAAAAGGCTGTCATTATTTTGAATTTTTTTAGTGGCCTTTTCCTTCCCTCCTATCCTCCTCCGAAACCACACCTGGGCTATCTTGTCAGTTCTCTCCCTCTTTTTATAATGAATTAATAAAGAATACATGATTTTTAAACGATAGTGACTTTATTTCCTTAAGCAAGCTGTAATCGAATGGGGAGGGTGGATTGTTTACAGAAAACGAGTCAATCAAGGGAGGGGGTTCATCAAGGGGAAACAAACACAGCAGTCACACCGTACCCTGGCCCATGAAGAAACTCGTTTTCAAAGCTTCTCTGATGCGCACCACTTCCTGGTGTACTCTTTTAATCGCCCTGGTGTCTGACTGCGCATAATCAGCGGCCAGGTGATTTGCCTTAGCCTCCCACCCCACCATAAAGGTCTTTCCCTTACTCTCACAGAGATTGTGGCGCACACAGCAATCAGCAATAACAAAGGGGATATTGGTTTGGCTGAGGTCTGGGTGAGTTAGTAATGTGTGCCAGTGTGCCTTTAAACGTCCAAATGCACATTCTACCACCATTCTGCATTTGCTCAGCCTGTAGTTGAACAGATCCTGACTACTATATAGGCTGCCTGTGTATGGCTTCATGAGCCATGGCATCAAGGGGTAGGCTGGGTCCCCCAGGATAACTACAGGCAATCCAACATCCCCAACTGTTATTTTCTGGTCTGCGAAGTAATTCCCTTGCTGCAGCCGTTTAAACAGAGTAGTGTTCCTGAAAACGCGAGCGTCATAGACTCATAGACTCATAGGTCAGAAGGGACCAATATGATCATTTCGTCTGACCTCCTGCACAAGGCAGGCCACAGAACCCCACTCATCCAATTTTAGAACAACCCCTAACCCAGGACTGAGTTATTGAAATCCTCAAAATTGGTTTGAAGACCTCAAGCTGCAGAGAATCCACCAGCAAGCAACCCGTGCCCCACGCTGCACGGGAAGGCGAAAAACCTCCAGGGCTCCTGCCAATCCGCCCTGGAGGAAAATTCCCTCCCGACCCCAAATATGGCGATCAGCTAAACCCTGAGCATGTGGGCAAGACTCACCAGCCAGCACCCAAAAAGGAATTCTCTGCAGTAACTCAGTCCCCATCCCATCCAACATCTCCCCGCAGACCATTGAGCAGACCTATCTGGTGGTAATCCAAGATCAATTGCCCAAATTAATGATCCTATCATAACATCCCCTCCATATATTTATCAAGCTTTGTCTTAAAGCCAGAAAAGTCTTTTGCCCCTACTACTTCCCTCGGAAGGCTGTTCCAGAACTTCACTCCCCTAATGGTTAGAAATCTTCGTCTAATTTCGAGTCTAAACTTCCTAATATCCAGTTTATACCCATTCGTCCTCGTGCCTACATTAGTACTAAACTTAAATAATTCCTCTCCCTCCCTAATGTTAACCCCCCTGATATATTTATATAGAGCAAGCATATCCCCCCGCAGCCTTCTTTTGGCCAGGCTAAACAAGCCAAGCTCTTTGAGTCTCCTTTCATAAGGCAGTTTTTCCATTCCTCGGATCATCCTAGTAGCCCGTCTCTGAATCTGTTCCAGTTTGAATTCATCCTTCTTGAACATGGGACACCAGAACTGCACACAGTATTCCAGATGGGCCATCCCGCGTGGATGTTGGTGAAACGTCCCTTGTGATCCACCAGTGCTTGCAGCACCATTGAAAAGTACCCCTTCTGGTTTATGTACTGGGTGCCCTGGTGCTCCGGTGCCAAGATAGGGATATGGGTTCCATCTATCACCACCCCCCCACAGTTAGGAAATTCCATTGCAGCAAAGCCATCCACTATGACCTGCACATTTCCCAGAGTCACTACCTTTCGTAGCAGCAGCTTTGGCTGCTTGCATCACAGCAGCCCTCACAGTAGATTTTCCCACTCCAAATTGTTTCCTGACTGACCGGTAGCTGTCTGGCACTGCAAGCTTCCAGAGGGCTATTGCCACGTGCTTCTCATCTCTGAGGGTTGCTCTCATCTTTGTATTCTGGCACTTGGGGGCAGGGGAAAGCAAGTCACAAAGTTCCATGAAAGTGCCCTTACGCATGCGAAAGTTTCACAGCCACTGGGAATCATCCCAAACCTGCAAAACTGTGTGGTCCCACCAGTCTGTGATTGTTTCCTGGGCCCAAAATCAGCATTCAATGGCTAGAACTTGCTCCATTACCATCAGGATCTCCAAAGTGCATGGGCCTGTGATTTGAGAGAATTCTGTGTCCATGTCCTCATCACTCTCATCACCACGCTGCCGTAGCCGCCCTCTCCTTGCGTGGTTTTGCAGGTCCTGGTTCAGGATAGACTGCACGATAATGCACGACGTGTTTACAATGTTCATGATTGCTGTCTTGAGCCGAGCAGGGTCCATACTTGCTCTGCTATGGTGTTTGCACAGTTCACCCAGGAAAAAAAAACTCGAAACGGTTGTCTGCTGCTTTCATGGAGGGAGGGGTGAGGCTTTCCCCCTAACCATCCACGACAATGCTTTTTGCCCCATTAGGCACTGGGATCTCAACCCAGAATATCAAGGGGCGGAGGGGAGGAGACTGCGGGAGCTATGGGATAACTATGGGATAGCTACTCACAGTTCACTGCTCCGGAAATCAAAACTAGCCTCGGTACATGGACGCACACGGACGAATTAAAAATGGATTCTGTAAAATCGGAATAATCCTGTAGTGTAGACATACTCTAAGAAAACTCCTAGAAAAGGGCTCTGTCAATATTACAAGGGAGATTGAAACCAGGCCACTTCAAGAGGGCATATCAGAAGCGGAACTTGAACCCACTCCTCTTGAGGAAAATCAGAAGCCCCACTTGTGGGAAAGACAGAGCCTCAAGTCTGGAGCCTTAGACCACTCGGCCATCCTGACGCTGCAACACCAAAAAGCTCTCTCAACCCTTGTTTTTGTCCACATGGTATGAGCCGCTCAAGGAGGTCAAGACAGCGTCTCTCTTTCAACACCTACTTCACATCTGGTTTTTAGACACCATCACCCTCATCTAAAGTTGCATGTTTCCTACAACCCTGTGCGTTCTGAGGTGTTCTAATCTCCCCCCTCACTTATTCGGGGAATAAAAGATGGACACTAGGATAGAGGCAGAATAGAGACACTTAGCTTAATGAGAACCTCAAAGTCCCACACGGCGGGCCGCATAGTCAAGCAGCCAGCACTCACAATCGGTACCGGCCTTGTTTGTTTTTTCTTCCAAAATAGCTCAGCACTCAGGGTGTTGAGCCCTTCTGGAAATCTTGCAAAAGAGTTTGGAGCCTGAATGGGAGTTGAGTTCTTATGAAAACGATGTTTTTGTTTTGTTTCACCAAGAAAATTGGGGAAAAAATATTAATCTAAGGTGAACCTGGATGTTTCTTGCTGTTTTTGTTCAGCTCCACTAGGCTGTTTCGAAAGCTGGTCCATTCCCCATTAGAGAGGGTAGAAGCAGAGAGAGCGAAGGAACCCCTGTGCTCAGCATCACCAGCCATAGATGGAAAATTAATTGGTCAGCTTGCTTGTTATCATTATATTCCAAATAAGGCAAATAACATGTGTAACCAACGTGCTACGTTTTGCGGTTTTAACCTTTATAAGCCTGGTAAAATTTGTAACATGTAGAGTAGCAGCCAGCCTCTTGCATTTGGTCTATGCTGTCTCTCCCTGCATATATGCTTGTATGAAATAAAGGCGTCTCAGGCTGTCTGATCAAATCAACTGGGTGGTGGTCTTTTCCCCGACAATTTGGTGCATTGGCCGGGAACCCACGAGAGGGCTTCTCCTGGATCGGAGGACCGCAGGCAGTTTCCTTCCAACCCCAGGGCCCAATTAAAAGGTAAGAGACCTTTTGAAATCTGTGAAGGGGTTTGGCAGGGGACTGGTCTGTAGGCTCCGGTTTGGGGTAAGTAACAAGCTGGGTTCGAAATTTTAGCCATCAGACAGACCTGACGCCCTTTCTCTGAGGTTTCCAGGTTATGTAAGTCTTAAAGGTATGATACCTTTCCAAAGGCTCCTAAGGTTTTAAAGGTACCGCCGGCAGCCCACGGACCACGCTCCTTTCAGTCCGGAGAGTCCTGATCCGCTCCTGGGCTTCCATGCCCTGGGAGTTGATCGGGGATCCCCTTCCTACTAGGTCTGGTGGGGATCCGGGTTCTGAGGTTTCTCGCCTTGACAGCTGTGTCAAGAAAGTGCCTGTGTGTGTGTGAGGGCCAAGCGGCCAGCGTGAATGCAGCTGTGGGAAGACGCCCCGAGCCTCCTGCGAAGCGAAAGCTCATGACCGGGAGTGTCTCGAAAGCAAGCCCCACAGCTGAGCTTGGAGAGATTGTGAAACTTCCCAGCTGGCAGGCCTTGGTAAGTGGCTAGCCTGTTGGGTGCTTGTGTGTTTCCCCGTCCTTTTTCCCTTCCCTTCCATGACCTATGACCCTGTGACCGCTCCTCGAGCACTGTCCTCCCAGGACCGCAGAGGTCCTTTCTTTGCCCACTGGAGCCATAAGCTCCCTTCCCTTCTCGGAGAGGAGGGAAGCCCCCAGGAAACCATGCCGCTGGGTCCATAGCTTCAGAAGCATTGTTGGCTTAATAGCTGGTGCTCTGGGCTGGCGACAGGCATATGGGGACCACAGGTTATCAGGAGAGAAACCCGTCCCGTCCTTTACCTCCTTCCTTGTAGGTACCTGCTATATTGCGGGTCAGCGAAAGCCTACTCCTACTTCCCCTGCCCAGGGCAGGTAGAGAGGCCATTGGTGTTAGAACCGTGGTAATCCTGATAAGCGTTCCCTTGTGTGAGTGGCTTGAGTGATGGGGAGCTGAAGTAAGAATGGGGACTAGTGAATCCAAAGGGATTCTAATCCCACCAAAAGGCACACCTACTGCTTATATATATGTACATTATAATCTGTCAACATGTAAATATTTGCAGAAGTGGAATTGGTATACTAGGGGGTCTTAAGGACTCCCAGGAGAAGTTAAACTTTAAAAAAAAAAAAAAAACTTAGGAAAAACTAGTCCTTGTCCAGGGACTGTCGGGTCAGTCTGCAGCTGGTCCGAGAGCCCCTCTTTGGGGAGCGGCGGCCTCTAGACCGCTGCCTTTATCCCCACCAGATGATTTAAATGACTTATTTATAAAATATAAACAGTGGCTCCACCGGTAGCCATTGATGAAGGGGAAGGTCAAGCTACCTCTCCCCCTCCCATAATTGCAATTGTTAATTGGTAAGGCAAAATTTTAGAAGGTATTTTAGCAGCTGCTGCTCAGCATTTTCATCAGCAGCTTAAAAGAAAGAAGGATGAAACAGAATCTAAACTTATGGTACTGCAAATTTAAACCATGCAGAATTCTTTTAAAAAGTTCTCCAGCCAGAAACAGGGTCTAGGAGCACCTGGGGTGAATCCTCGACCTAACTCCGATTCCTGCTTTTTGTGCGGGCAAGAAGGGAATTGGAAGGCTAAATGCTCGTGGAAAGAGCTGCGCCTACTGTAAGCAGGAAAGCTACCTTATAAAGGAATGCCCCACGCGCCCTAGACGGTCTTCTCACCCCGGAAAAGTGCCGGAGCTAGCCCCTTTCCCGAATTTCCAGTTCTTCCCTAATCCGCCTCCTCTGCAGCCAGGTTGCTAGGAGGGTCCGGAGACTAGTAACATCATTGCCCCGCTTTTTTCCTGGTAATTTCCCTATTGTTTCCTGTGTAATAAATGGTACTTTTACCTCATGTTTGATAAATATTAAAGCCTCGTGTTTTACCCTGAGGTTGCAGAGGTTTCTGTCTGTACCCCTTTCTTAGAATATTGTTACGGCAGTAGGAGTGGGAAATGTTCCCATTCCCCACTCTGTACCGTTTTTGGTTTTTTTTTGGTCCCCTCTCTAACCAACATGCATTTCTCCTTAGTCCGTGTTCTCCCGTCAACCCATTAGGAAAAAAATTTTTTGTATGAATTAAATTGTACAATCTGTTGTACCCAAATGGTGTGTATCTGGATATGCCTGATTCCGCTCACAATAAGGCCCTGGCAGTTTTTTAAAGGAACACTTTAAGGAAAAGACTGACCCCAGCCCTTCCTCGTTGCAACAGGAACTGTTGGTTAAGGTCTCTCCCTCCCTGTGGGCATTGTGAGCCAATCATGCTTACCAGGTTGGGCACATTGGATCTGCCCAGCTGGCTGAAATTTGCCTGAACCCAGCAAGACCACTTCCCAAAAATATAGTTAAATCCCTCCTCTCAAACTATACTGAGGAAGGAATTTTATTGTGCTGTTTATGCTGTTATTCTCCCTATTTTATTTATTGTTTGTAGCCCTGTTATTATTCTCTTTTGTAGTGCACCGATGCTGAGGGGTTGTTGTTGCCTCAGGGAAAGATTGTGTTGAGTCCAGACATAAAAAAAAATGTTGATCGTTGAACAGGATGCCTCTGGATGTGGTGTGTGTATGTAAATGGGTGTGCGTGGATAGATAGAGGGGGATTTGGTCGGGAGGCCCGCTCTCCTTGCCAAATTGGTAGTGGGACAATGCTTGTGCCCATGAAAGAAATAATGTAGCAAGAAAAGCAGGATCGGGCCCAGGCGGGCAGGCAACAGACAGAGAGATTGAAAAACGGGTTGGAAACTTTGAGGATGTAGTGAAAGGAAGGAGTCAGTAAGTGTAAGCATGGGGATTTCACATCCCCAGGACTTACTTTGAATGGTGACTTAAGTTGATAAAAGTGGCTGTTGGGAGACAAGCAAGTTATTTGAGGGAGAGTGAGAAGTTAACTCTGTAGTTGCTGGAGGAAACAGCAGTTGAATTTTGTAAAAATGCTAAAGAAAAAAGTTCTTGGTGTCTGTGAAATGTTTGTAAATAGATTCAGGCAAAGAAATTATGGAATAGCAATTATTTGATTTGGCTATGAACAATTTAGTTGAATTAGCTGAAGAATGTACACAGTGTTATGTAATTGAAAACCTGCGCTGCCTATAAAACAAATACAGGAAAATATGGGGAGTAATTTGAATAATTCCTCAGTTTTGCCTGCAATCAGCAAGGATATTTGTAAAGAAAAAAATATTTTAAGCAAAATAATTTTATTTAAATGTTTAAATGTTATAATTGCAAGATTTGACCATAGATAAGGTCACAGACCCCATCCCTTGGACATTAAAGGCTAATAAGACTTTCACTCAGGTTAAGCATGTTCTGGCCTGAGCATTGGCACTGGGCCTCCCTGATTATAAGAAACCCTTTACTCTCTATTGTCATGAGAAAAGGAGGGGATGGCCCTAGGGGTCCTCACGCAAACCCGTTGCATATTTTAGTTCCTCTTTGGACCCAGTAGCTGATGGCTTCCCTCTGAAATTTTTTGTCTTTGTATGCTGCAACCTCTTTCTCCAGCTGCGTCCCCTCATGACCTGGCGCTATTGCAAGAGTCAGCGTCTAAGGAGGAGAAGGACGGTTGGGACGAAATGGGTGTTCTCCACACCTTGTGGTGCACTCCAGATGGTCATCTGGTTGCGCCCCGGACTTTGTTCCCCTACCTTGCTCGCGTGGCCCATGGTTTGGCCCGCGTGAGAAAAGGAGGGATGATTGCATCAGGGTGTGGCATTGGTATGCCTCAAAATTTTTAATCATGGCTCAACAATATTGTAATCCTTGCCCTATTTGTCTGGCACACAACAGTGGAAAACCAGTTCAGACTAGACCTGCAGCTCACCTCACTCCATGAGGATCCTTTGTAAATATTCAGATTGACTTTATAAACATGCCAAAATGCTGTTCTTATCAGTATGTGTTAGTTTTAGTAATATATTTCCTTATAAAAAGGCTTATGCCAAAACAGTTGTGAAGCTTTGGCATACTTGTAAATAGTAATAGTGAATGTGAACCTAATTTTACTGGACAAATTATAACTAAGTTATGTGCAGCTTCACAGATCTAGTATGGCCAAATGCACTTACAAGGCCACTTCCAACGCACTCAGCCCTTATAAAATTTCTACCAGGGCACCCAGTGCAACTATCGACAGTGCCCTGCTGGCTTTGGCTCAGGTGAACATTTATTTAATAGATGACACAATGCGTAATTATCGCCAGGCACTAATAAAATGTGTTAAGCCTTTTTTAAATACAGTAGCTCTGCTGCTTGCTGAAAGCAGAAGACTGGGTGTACATGGAGGTCCACCAGCGAGGAACTGCCCTGGCTCCATGCTGAAAGACCCTTATCAAATCCTGTTAATTACCAACACTGCTGTGAAGTGCCAAGAATTGACTACCTGCCCATGTTCCTCACTGTGATGACTCTCTGACTAATGATTGGTCTATCTTTCCTTCTGGCGTTGTTGCTCTTTCTGGACGGCAGGAGTGAAGGACAAGGTAAAAGAACTGGTAACTTCTCCTTTGTTTGCTGACAGACCCACTGAGCCTTTGAACTTTGCTAAGAAAACAACCTCTCCACCTGAGGACATAATAAAGCCTCCAAGCAAGCAAGGTGATTGTACTAGTAACCTCTCCTTGCTGCCTCACTGCTGGACAGCTAAGTGAATTAAGACTACGAAATCTCGAAGAATAGCTTGCGGAAGCTAGCCAAAACTACCTGAAAATGAGACTTTTAATGTTCCTTAACCTCTCCTCTTTAATGAACTTGGAATGGGGATGGAAAAGTAATATTTTCTGAATATTTCTCCAATTAGTAGCCTTACTTGTAAGCTCACTGCTGACACCACTAGTAAATAACCAAACATATACCCACAGGACTTGTCTGACCACGGGAATATTTTTCTACTTAAAGGCTATTTCAGTAACCAACAACATAGCCTGTACCCTGTTATAGTATTTTCTCTCCCATATAACGAACCTAAAGCCTCCTGAAAAAGTATCCGAGTGTATGACCAGCAGTTGTGGTATGGTTCTTCTAGGAAAAAGAAACACAAGGGGGTTCAGATGGACCATACTTAATGCCAGGCTAGGAACTATCAAATTTGCCCTGCCCTTATCCAACTTCCAGATCACTTCTACCTGCCCTAATTGCTCCTAAGGGGCTACCCTTGGGTTGGTATAGACCTGGGGTGCATCCTCCTACCAAAGGAGGGTTTTAACTGGCTCCTTGTGGGACGGGGC
This sequence comes from Gopherus flavomarginatus, assembly GCF_025201925.1. Classification (NCBI taxonomy): domain Eukaryota; kingdom Metazoa; phylum Chordata; order Testudines; family Testudinidae; genus Gopherus; species Gopherus flavomarginatus. Next base: position 20,649,412 of record NC_066628.1, read on the forward strand.
AAATAGTGCCGCTCCTGTCTGGAATATTTACAAAAATCAACAGCATGATAAAAATTGGGCCAATTGGCCCAGGACATAGGCTTATCTCTGGGGCACAAGTAAGCAGTATCTGGGCTGGAGTGGACGAATTACATGTTGTCTCCACCCTTAGTTCTTTAACCCAAGATTTACTGCTAAAATGCTCTTAAGCATCGCTGAAACAGGCATGGCAATGTGGGATAAAATGGATATTGGGATTTATTCCCAGTTCAGGTGATTGCCATACAGGTGAGGTCCCCTGGCCATGCCAGGCTATTCCAGAACTACTAGACAAATACCATTCTTCCCTTGCTCCCCCCACGGCCTCCCCTTTAGTTAAGCCTCCCGTAGTGACCTCATCCCTCAATATCTCAGAAAATCCTGCCCTTTCTGAGCCCCAATCTGACCCATATTTACCCAAAACCTCGACTGTTACACAATGGCCCAGACCCTCCTCTTCTGGTGATTTATTCTCTTATTGCGCATCCAAGTTATTTTTCTCATTGCATAGCTATGTATACCAACGGTATGTTAAATGGAATGCGTTTGGTACAGTGTATCTCAGTTATCGTAATGTAACCTCTTATGTTACTTATGCAGGAGAACCTGAACAAGCTGAGATTTATATAGACACATGAGACACTGAGCATAATATAGATCTCGTGCTAGTCCCAGGCACTTGTTGGCCATATAGCGAAAAGGGTCCAGAATGTTTTATACTCACTCATGCCACCCGAACTAATGTTACAGTTGAAAAAACATGCCTAACCACTGTAGGATTTCTTTGTGTCCAGGATCTTCCCCTCACTGCAAATATCACTTGTACTCTACTCCAATACACCCCTTCCCATTCGATTAACACTTCCCTGGCTAAGGAGGGCATTCAGGTCCAGGACCAACAATTATGGTATGAGCCTACAGAAAAACCTCACTTATCAGGATTTAGATGGAC
>NC_066628.1:20650581-20725686 GCF_025201925.1 Gopherus flavomarginatus
ATAGAAAATTAATGGGACTTCTGTTCCTTAAGACACTAAAACTCCTTTGAAAATCTGACTGATTGGGACTTTAGCTCTTTGTTCTACACATCTGAAAGTCAAGTTCCACATATATACAAGAGTCTATCCTGCCCTCATGAAAGTGAGTAGCTATTTTGACATCAATTATTAATAGAAATGGGAATGAAGCCAATGTTGTCTCCAATATCCAATCTATGTTTGTCCCCACATGACCCTACAGAGAAACGAAACCTTTCCTCCATCATCTGCCCATGAGACAAATATCTAAGCAAAGAGATGAAACTTGTACCAGAACCTAGCTTTCAGCATAGTCAGATTCTGTGCAAAGAAAAATTTCTGAATGGAGACAGGTAAATAGCTGGTCTCAAGGATCAGAACTAGAGCCAGTGTTGTTTAACATATTAATAAATGATGTAAGAAAAGGAGAAAACAGTAAAGTGGAAAAAATTACACACCATACAAAATTATTCAAGATAATTAAATCCAAAGCAGACTATGAAGAGTTACAAAAGGGATCTCAAAAAACTGAGTGACTGAGCAAGTAAATGGCAGATGAAATTCAGTGCTGATAAATGAGAGTAAAGTACATTGGAAAACATAATCCCAGCTATACACACACAATGATGGGGTCTAAATTAGCTGTTACCATTCAAGAAAGTTCTTGGAGTCACCGTGGATAGTGCTCTGAGAAGATCTGCTCCATGTGCAGCAGCAGTCAAGAAAACTAACAGAACGTTAGGCACCATTAGAAAAGGGAAAGATGAGAAGACAGACAATATCCTAACACCACTATATAAATTCATGGTACACCTACACCATGAATACTGCGTGCAGTTCTGGTCACCCCATCTCAAAAACGATATATCTGAATTGGAAAAAGTACACTGAAGGGCAACAAAAATGATTATGGGTATGGAACAGCTTCCATATGAGGAGAGATTAAAAAGACTGGGGCTCTTTGGCTTGGAAAAGAGGGGAATAAGAGGGGATATGAAATCATGTATGATGTGGAGAAAGTGAATACGGTAGTGTTACTTACATCTTCACAAAATACATGAACCAGGAGCCACCCACTCAAATTAATAGGCAGCAGGTTTAATACAAACGAAAGGAAGTATTTCTTCACACAATGCACAGTCAAGCTGTAGAACTTGTTGCCAGGGGACTTTGTGAAGCCCAAAAGTATAACTGGGTACAAAAAGAAATACATCATTTCATGGAGGATAGGTCTATCAAAGGCACACGCTCTCCAAAAAAAGAAACTACAGCTAACATGCACCAAATGAACTCCATTTTCTCAGTGCTGCCTTCAGAGAGAGAGAGATGAGCGATTCCAGTAGTAGCTGGGTTCCCAATCACAACCCCTTTGTTGCAATTCATTCAGTGTGTGCATGCAGTGGAGTCGTAGCTGTCTCTGTCCCAGGATATTCGAGAGACAAGGGATGGGTGAGATAATACTTTTTATTGGATCAACTTCAGTTGGTGAGAGAGAAGAACTCTGTCTGGCTCAAAAAATTGTCTCTCTCACCAACCCAAACTGGTCCAGTAAAAGATATTTCTTCACCTACCTTGCCTCTGTATGAGCAGACTGCTGCATCCAGGCAAAAGTCAGTGGGACCCTGTTGAGAGACCTATCCCTAGATAAAGAGTGGGGGGAAGAATCTGGCCATGTGTAAAGGAAAGGATAAAATAAGATTAAAAAGGAATAAAAATATTCATCAACTCACCTGCCTTTTAAATGAGGATCATAAAAATGGTGAGATCCTTCTGACCTGTGGTTTTCTCTTTCTGTTGTCTTAGCCTGTTTATCTACTTACTTACTGATTTGTGTCTAGTCTCTCTATCTACCTCTGCAATACGCCATATCAGGATATCAACCCTTCTTTACTCCAATCACTTAAATCTGACAAGGTAGGTAGGGTTGTCCCTGAGAGTGGAGCAAAGAGCTTTTCCTCATCTGACTCCAAACAAAGAACTGATTTTTGAGAGCTGTTTAAATGCTTTCTTGGTCCCCTGGGACAAGATCCCGGCATATCCATCTCTGTATCAAGCTATCTGTAACACTGAGCTGGGTCAGTCCTTAAGCAGCAGAGAGTACTGAGGCTTGGATTGCCAAAGGAGCTTAATGGATTTAGGTATCCAATCTCAGTGGCAGGATTGGATTTTAAAAGTGCCCTAGGGGCTAGACACCCAAACAGCAAACCATTTCATCTCCCATAAGCTTTTTTGAAGATGCTAGCCATAATGAGAATGGAACAAATAGATTGCATGAGGTGGTAGGAAAAAATAGGTAGTGAGAGAGGAGTTATATTGTGTATAGTTGGGTTGACCTCATATTATTTGCAAATTTGACACCCATTCATCAAATAAATCAGCAGCAGGAGATATACATCACGATAACGCAGCCATGCTGGCATGTGGAATGGATTTCCATCTTGAATCATCCCTTCTGAGACTTCTTGCTTCCAAAAAAGGGAGGATTTAGATTTCCTACATTTCTCAGAATTTCATCTTCCAATCTTATTCATGGTCACCCTTATGCTCTACTTCCTTTGACCTCAGATTTCTAAACCTTCAGTAAAAGTGTACCTTCTTCTGCACATTGGACATGACCCCACCTTTGCAGCCATCATCTCAACTGATGCAAGACTGCAACTAACTGGGATCATAAAAGCATGTCCTCGTTTGTGACAAAATCAAATCAGCAGTTAAGAATCCTCTGTAATTCTGACACTGAAAACTGTCCAGTGTTGTCTCCTCAGCTATCTAATGAACATGTTTCTGCTCCATATAATAGCTTTGCCATCACTACCATGTTGAAGACTCATCTCTTAGTCGTCATGTAGACATTCTGTCACCTAAACAGAGGCATTTGAAGATGCTGAAGTGCCACTGACACAAGACTGATCATTCGTGTGACCTCTTTGGACATAGTCCCTCCTGCTGTCAACCAGCTACCCAGATAGATAAAACTATTGAGCCATTCAATGTCATTACCATCTTCATACACATCACCAGGTCATTTATTTCTGTTTTATAGGAGGCATGGATGGCTTTCATTTCATCATTATAGATAAATCAGTTTTTCTCAGTGCATGGCCAGTAGTCTCTACAAGTAAGGCAATATCATCCTTATATTCAAGATCCAATCAAGATGAATTTTTAAATAGTACACCTCTCCCTGGGCCACAATCAATCTTGTCATCTGATAGTCTATTATATCATTAAATACCAAGGTTTGGAAAAACATAACTGACACAACCCTGATTCTACAGAAAACCAGTCTGTAATACAACCATTGACCCTTGCACACGTCAGTGTTCCATAGTACTGTTCCTCTGTGTGGCACACTAAGCCCTCATACACCCCACAATGGTGAAGCCGTATCCACAGCACTGGTTGATGCAGTGAGTCAAAACTGGCGACAAAGTCTATAAACATGATGGTAAATCCTTTGGTCACTCTAGGAGCTTTTCAGTAACATTCTGTCTACCAAGTGTGATACATGGGTTTTCTCTTTAGTAACTGTTAAGATTGTTTCAGGATCTGTTATTACTATGGTGCTTTTTGTACCATATAATGGAATGTGTTTTTCACCCAACAGGTCTCTCTGGGAACTAGAACCTACCTCCCTAGAGGAAGAGGAAGGAAGGCCTTTCCAACAGTTGCGTAACACCTTACACTTAGTATGCCTACAAGTCAGCTAGGGGTGTGATTCCCAGCTTATGCAGACTCAGTGATTGTAGCTCTCATTGAGGTAACTCGCTCTAAATAGTAATGTAGCTGCTGTAGTACAGGCAGTGGCACGTGCTGGCATGGGCTATGCATGTCATATACATACCCATGAGTTTCAGGCGTGTTTCTACTCAGTGAAACTAGTCTGTGCATCCACTCACTGCTGTCCATGATACTACTGCTACACTGCTAAATTTGGAATGCTAGCTCTATGGACTGGGAATCACACCTTTAGCTCATAGTTTAGATGCAGCCTTAATGGACGTTGAGAGACAATATGCTAAAAGCTGTAGCATAGTGCCCTGGCGGAGACCTGGAAACAGTTTGAACAGGGTGGGGCAACTGCACTGAGAGTTATATGGACACACAGGAGAATCTGAGCAGGCCAAGAGAATGCAAATCAGACAGGTTGCATTCCTGTAATTTAAGAGCAAAGTCAAATTAATTTAGTTTATAGTGTAGTATGAGATTAGATGAGATTAAGTATGTGTGTAGGGCTCTGGCAGAAGCCGTCCTTCAACCGCTACCCAGGGTTTTTTTTGTGGCTTCAAGTTCATCATATCTCAGATGAGACCAAGAGCATCGCCTCACTCTCTCAGTCATTGACTTCTCCAGTTTGGCTCTTTGAAGAGACCTTAACTAGGTAATCAGCCAGAACAATGGGTATCTGCTCAAAGTGTAGCTTCAGAAGAACGGATTTTAGGTGGATCATTTGCATAATCTTCAACCCCAACAGTTTCCTTGAAAATCCACTTCACACGTATTACCCCAAAAAGTCCTTTGAAGTCCCCGATATTCCTTAGCAATTGCATTATTCATGTCTTCCTCCTAAAGAAACACCATGCAATCCTACATAAGTACATAAACATTTGTATTTTTAATACAATGAACTCCAAGGATATGAAACTTAATTCAATAAAATTTTTTCAGGATGTTACTGGATCTTGTGATATCTGCAATATAGCATTTTGCACTCTACCTTGAACTATTGCAAAATATTGTCTGAACCTCTTGCTGCACTTACTTAACTCAAATCTTCTTCGAACCTTTCTCCCATATATATGGGGTTGGTTCTTCACACCCTTTTTATCCATTCTAGTCTCTCTTGAATGCTATTGTTTGGAAACTCTGCAGGTAATCATGTCGGCATAGACAGCTACAGAGGCACAGCAGCCAACAAACAGAGCTGTAAACAGGGGAGTTTCAGTGGGAGTTCTGTTGGAGGAGCAGGTTTTTGTATTTTATGTATTGTATTTTGCAGTTTGTATGTGTGGAGGCTGGTAGGGGCAGGGTGCTGGGAGAGAAGCTGAGCCTTGTTTAGGAGGTGGGGCTTCCCTTCTTAGGGGTCCTATAAAGGTAGCCAGACAGTCAGGCAGTGACATAGACAGCTGCAGTGGCACAGTAGCCTGCAAACAGAGCTGTAAACAGTGGAGTTTCAGTGGGAGTTTACAGGGGGAGATTGCCGGGGAGACTTAGAGACCTAAGCAGAAGAACTGACAGGCTAGTGAAGGGAGTGGGTGGTAGTCTGCCAGTGTTCTGGTACCTATAGGGGGGTTTGTTTTGGTTTGTTTCTTGGACTAACAGGTTTTAAGTGGGAAGACTATGACCGATACAGAGGCAGCAGTGAAAGACACAATGAGGATGACTGGATGTGGAAGCTGCAACATGTACATGATCCTGGAGGTGGTACCTGAAAAGAGTTTTGTATGCATGAAGTACTGTCTGATAGAGCTGCTGGAAGAAAAGATCCGAGGACTGGAGTTACAGGTGGAAACTCTGGCTGAGTTTCGAAGGGAGTTCGAGCAGATGATGGAGCAAAGACATGAGGAGGCTGAAGGGATAAGCTCAGACTTGCAGATGGAAGCAGGACCAAAGAATTCTGAGGGGAGACTGCTGGATGAGGAACGTGGACGGTGGAAGCATGTGACTAAGAGAACAAGGCAGAAGAAAAGACAGGCCAGTGAAGGAGAAATAGAGCTCAGGAACAGGTTTGCGGAGTTGGAAAATGAAGAAGGGGCACAGCAGGTGGTTGCTGAAGGTGAGAGGGTAAGGAAAAAGAGAAGAGCAGCTAGTCCTACAGGAAGAGGGGAGAGTCAATGGAGACAACACCAAATATGAGAACCAGAAGGATACAGGATGGATTGTGGAGTTTTGCAAGGGTGAATGGGAATCAAGAGGACTTGCAGCAAGTGGGATCAGGGGATAGACCGGAGAATCACACCGTCACCAGGAAAAGGCAGGTCTACGTGATTGGAGACTCCTTACTGAGAAGAATAGACAGGCTTGTAACTAGTGCTGATCGGGAGAATAGAAGGGTGTGCTGTCTTCCGGGTACTAAGATACAGGATGTGGACCTGAGGCTGAAAAGGATCCTAGCGGGAGCAGGGAAGAATCCGTTGATTGTCCTTCATGTGGGAACGAATGATATGGCTAGATACTCTCTGGAATGTATCAAGGGAGACTATGCCAGACTGGGGAAGACGCTTAAGGAAATCAAGGCTCAGGTGATCTTCAGTGGGATTCTGCCCGTTCCTAGAGAAAGGCAACAAAGGTGTAACAAGATTATGGCGATCAACAGATGGCTCAGGCAGTGGTGCTATAAGGAGGGCTTTGGGATGTACTGCCACTGGGAAGCATTCATGGACAGAGGACTGTTATCTCAGGATGGACTTCACCTGAGTAAGGAGGGAAATAGACTTCGAGAATGGAGGCTCGCCCAACTGATTAAGAGAGCTTTAAACTAGGAATCTGGGGGAGATGGTTAGGAGATGTCCAGGTAATATCCACGCCGGAATTTAACATTGAGAGGGAAGAAAACAAAGTAAGAGAGGATACAGCCGGGGGCAGAAGAATGGACATAAGGAGGAAGGAAGGAAGTGTAGATATCAATCTAATAAGTGATACTGATGGTAGAATGTCTGTGCCTAACCGTTCAGTGAAGCCAAATAGCAAAAATTAAGATGTCTATACACTAATGCGAGGAGCCTAGGTAACAAAATGGAGGAACTAGAGCTACTGGTGCAGGAAATGAAACCGAATATTATAGGGATAACAGAAATATGGTGGAATAGTAGTCATGACTGGAGTACAGGTATTGAAGGCTATGTGCTGTTTAGGAAAGATAGAAATATAGGCAAAGGTGGTGGAGTAGCACTGTATATCATTGATGAGGTAGACTGTAAAGAAATAAGAAGAGATGGAATGGATAAGACAGAGTCTGTCTGTTCAAAAATCACATTGAGAAAGAAAGTTACTAGAGCCTCCCCTGAGATAGTGCTTGGGGTGTGCTACAGACCGCCGGGATCTGATTTGGATATGGATAGAGACCTCTTTAATGTTTTTAATGAAGTGAACACTAATGGGAATTGTGTGATCATGGGAGACTTTAACTTCTCAGATATACACTGGAGGACAAGTGCTAGTAACAATAATAGGGCTCAGATTTTCTGGATATGATAGCTGATGGATTTCTTCACCAAGTAGTTGAAGAACCAACAAGAGAGGATGCCAATTTAGATTTGGTTTTGGTGAGTAGTGAGGACCTCATTGAAGAAATGGTTGTAGGGGACAGCCTTGGTTCAAGTGATCATGAGCTAATTCAGTTCAAACTAGATGGAAGGATAAACAAAAGTAGATCTGGGATTAGGGTTTTTTATTTCAAAAAGGCTAACTTTAAAGAATTAAGGAAATTAGTTAGGGAAGTGGATTGGGCTGAAGAACTTATGGATCTAAAGGCGGAGGAGGCCTGGAATTACTTCAAGTCAAAGTTGCAGAAACTATCAGAAGCCTGCATCCCAAGAAAAGAGGAAAAAATCATAGGCAGGAGTGGTAGACCAAGCTGGATGAGAAAGCATCTCAGAGAGGTGATTAAGAAAGAGCAGAAAGCCTACAAGGAGTGGAAGATGGGCAATCTTAGCAAGGAAAGCTACCTTATTGAGGTCAGAACATGTAGAGATGAAGTGAGAAAGGCTAAAAGGCATGTAGAGTTGGACCTTGCAAAGGGAATTAAAACCAATAGTAAAAGGTTCTATAGCCATATAAATAAGAAGAAAACAAAGAAAAAAGTGGGACTGCTAAACACTGAGGATAGAATGGAGGTTAAAGATAATCTAGGCATGGGCCAATATCTAAACAAATACTTTGCCTCAGTCTTTAATAAGGCTAATGAGGAGCTTAGGGAAAATGGAAGGATGACAAATGGGAATGAGGCTATGGAGGTAGATATTACCACATCCGAAGTAGAAGCCAAACTTGAACAGTTTAATGAGACTAAATCAGAGGGCCCATGTAATCTTCATCCAAGAATATTAAAGGAACTGGCACATTAAATTGGAAGTCCATTAGCAAGAATTTTTAATGAATCAGTAAACTCAGGGGTTGTACCGTATGACTGGAGAATTGCTAACATAGTTCCTATTTTTAAGAATGGGAAAAAAAGTAATCTGAGTAACTAAAGGCCTGTTAGTTTGACATCTGTAATATATAAGGTCTTGGAAAAAATTTTGAAGGAGAAAGTAGTTAAGGACATTGAGGTCAATGGTAATTGGGACAAAATGCAACATGGTTTTACAAAAGGTAGATTGTGCCAAACCAACTTGATCTCCTTCTTTGAGAAGGTAACAGATTTTTTAGACAAAGGAAATGCAGTGGTTCTAATTTACCTCGATTTCAGTAAGGCATTTGACGTGGTTCCACACAGGGAATTATTAGTTAAATTGGAAAAGATGGGGATCAGTATGAAAAATGGATAAGGAACTGGTTAAAGGGGAGACTACAATGGGTCATATTGAAAGGTGAACTGTTAGGCTGGAAAGAGGTTACTAGAGGAGTTCCTCAAGGATCAGTTTTGGGACCAGTCTTATTTAACCTTTTTATTACTGACCTTGGCACAAAAAGCCGAAATGTACTGATAAAGTTTGCGGATGACACAAAGCTGGGAGGTATTGCTAACACAGAGAAGGACCGGGATATCATACAGGAAGTTCTGAATGACCTTGTAAACTGAAGTAAAAGTAATAGGATGAAATTTAATAGTGAAAAGTGCAAGGTCATGCATTTAGGGATTAATAACAAGAATTTTAGTTGTATTTTGGGGACACATCAGTTGGAAGTAACAGAGGAGGAGAAGGACCTCGAAGTATTGGTTGATCACAGGAGGACTATGAGCCACCAATGTGATATGGCTGTTGAAATAGCTAATGAAGTTTTAGAATGCATCAGGCAAGGTATTTCCAGCAAAGATAAGGAGGTGTTAGTATCGTTGTACAAGGCGCTGGTGAGACCTCATCTGGAATACTGTGTGCAGTTCTGGTCTCCAATGTTTAAGAAGGATGAATTCAAACTAGAACAGGTTCAGAGACGGGCTACTAGGATGATCCAAGGAATGGAACACCTGTCTTATGAAAGGAGACTCAAAGAGTTTGGCTTATTTAGCCTAACCAAAAGAAGGTTGAGGGAGGATATGATTGCTCTTTATAAATATATCAGAGGGATTAATATCAGGGAGGGAGAGGAATTATTTAAGCTTAGTTCCAGTGTGGACACAAGAACACATGGATATAAATTGGACAGTAGAACTATTAGACTGGAAATTAGACAAAGGTTTCTAACCATTAGGGGAGTGAAGTTCTGGAACAGCCTTCCAAGGGGAGTAGTGGGGGCAAAAGACATATCTCACTTTAAGACTAAGCTTGATAAGTTTATGGAGGGGATGGTATGATGGGATAGCCTAATTCTGGCAATGAATTTAGCAATTGATCATTGGTTATCAGCAGGTAAGTAGACCTAATGGTCTGTGATGGGATGTTAGATGGGTTGGGATCTGAATTACTATAGAGAATTCTTTCCTGGGAGCTGGCTGATGAGTCTTGCCCACATGCTCAAGGTTTAACTGATCGCCATATTTGGGGTCAGGAAGGAATTTTCCTCCAGGGCAGATTGGCAGAAACCCTGGAGGTTTTTCACCTTCCTCTGCAGCATGAGGCACGAATTACTTGCTGGAGGATTCTCTGCAGCTTGAGGTCTTCAAACCACAGTTTGAGGACTTCAGTAACTTAGACATAGGTTAGGGGTTTATCATAATGTCCCTTCTGACCTTAAAGTCTATGAGTCTATGTCCTTAATATGACATCCATGCAGCTAGCTCTGAGTCTGCTAACCCTTCTCTTTTCCTCCACTTTTAAGTTTAACTCCCTGTTTCCTATACATTCTTCTGCTTTTCTTTTCACATGGCCAAACCATCTATGCCTCAATTCCTTCAGCTTTTTTTTAACTGGTACCACCTTAACATTTCCCCTACTTCATTAGCTCCAAACATGGTCCATCCACAGAACTCCAAGTATCCATCTTTACATTTTAATTTCCATTATATTCAAGATCTGCTCCTGTCTGTTTTTCAGTGCCCAGAATTAGAGTTCTCTGAAAGTGCAGGCCTAATTAACATCTTGCAGATCTAACTTTTCTATTTGGTAGGTTTAGTGAAAATACAAATGCTCATATAAATAGGCATATAGTGCCCAATCCAGAAATAACTTTATTCCTATCAATATGTAGTACATATGAATAATTTTATTGAAATTAAGTGTGAGTACAGACTCCTAGCATGAGTGTGAATCTATCTGCAGGATGAGGATCATGCGTAATGTTGATTAGATTCAGTCCTGCAGGTGGTCTGTAAGTGAAAGTCTTGTTAGCCTCAGTTGGAGTTCTGAATGCAGACAGGCTGTAGGAATATGTCCATTTAGTCTAAACATTCAAGTGCATGCGGTATCATGTCTATAGAGAAGAAGAGATTCACAAAAACATAATAGGGAAATGAAGACGCCCACTCAGTGGAGACCTCATCTCTTTTTTCTTGTAGAATTTTCATAAAGTGAGGTTGATGGTTTGGTGAACCACTGTTGGGAGAGTGTTCTATGCATGTGCTGATGACATGAAGAAGAAACATAATTAGAAGGGGTAACTTCTTGTGACAGAGAGACTTTGAAGACCAAAAATGTAGTAATATTCAGATAAGGTTTGGATAAGAAAAAAGTATTCAGGTTTATGATAATTAATTATGACAGGTTATTTTGAAGAGATATTAAACATCATGTTTCAGAGATTAAGCCACATAACCCAGTCACTATCCCACATTAAACAGTTTTAAACAAGGTTCAGAGTTCAGTTTGCAGAGACCTCAGTCTGTTTAGTACCTTGGCAAACACACAAAAATCTTTTATTAAAGACAAGAAGGAAAAAAGCATGTGGCAAATTGCCAGTACTGTTATGCTGGGTCTTGCATTTTCTCTTATTTGGGGAAGGTTCAGGGCACTATTGCTTGCCTCTGAATCTATATTTTAATTACCTCACTATTGTCCTTGAGGAGGGGAATGGAGAGGAAGAGACCTGGGCCTGCCCTCTACTCCAGATCCCAACCCAAGGGCCCTGAGGTTTGTGGTGAACCACTTAGAACTAGTGGTTCTTTCCCCTGGGCTGCTTCCCTCTCCTGCCCGTCAGCTTCTGAAGGGGCTTCTTGCTGTCCTTCTACATAAGCCAGGTGCCCCTTACCTAGGGCTTTTTGGATATCTCAGCCCACCGCAGCACTCCTCCAAACTTTCCTTTTGGTCTCTCTTCAAAACTGTTCTCTGCTCCAACTCCTTCAAACTGCTCTCTACTCCAACCAAACCTTCCTGCTCCAACTCCCACACTGTCTGACTGAAGCAGGGGGTTTTTATCACTTGACTGACTGCTGGTGCTCTAATTGGCTTCAGGTACTCTAATTAATCTATAGCAAACCTTCCTCCCCTTGCAGGGAATAAGGCTCCCTGCTAACACTCTCCTGCTGCCCTCTGGCCATGCTGTATCACAAGCATTTGAACTGTAAAATATTAAATTGGGCTTTCATTTTAACAACATCTCTTCTTCCCTTTTTCTTGAGCTGGAGACAGTTTTTAAAAAACAATTATATAAGTTCATGGAGGATAGGTCATCAATGGCTATTAGTCCAGAAGGCCAGAGAGGCAACCCCCTGTTCTGGATGTCCCTAAACCTCTGACTGCCAAAAGCTGACACTGGATGACAGGGGATGGATCACTCAGTAATTATCTGTTCAGTTCATTCTCTTTGAAGAATCTGGCACTGGCCACTGTCAGAAACAGGGTACTGGGCTAGATAAATCTTTGCTCGGACCTGGAATGGTCTTTCATTTCTCCTTATGTTCTAACATGATAAGAGGTTGTTCCCTAGTCAATGGGAGATGCTGAGGAGTGGGGTGTGTTCCAAGCCCTGCTGCTGTCAAAGAGTTCAGTTCCCAGTGAGGGAGACGAATCTTTCTGTTTGTCATTCTCAGCTAGGAACCCTTTAACCCCACCTAAGGGTTTTTTTTTTACATGAACGTGGGGCTGGAGGAGGATGAAGAAGGAATTAGAAGGAGGAGACCGCTCATAACTTTTGTCCCAATGGTCAAGGTCGTCACCTGGGATGTGGTAGGGCCCCACATCAAGTGCCTGATAGACACAGGATTTAAAGACGGGATCTCTCCCCATCAACGTGGATGGCCTAACCACCAAGATACACTCATGTGGGTCTCTCTCTAACTCTCCTGTTCAAGCCTAAATTCCTTTGCCGATCTAGCCGTCCCTGGGGAGTAAACCCATTGGCTCCAATGATTATTATATTATCCTTATTAATTATCATTGAAAATCCTTGATATTTTAATAGGATAGAATAAGATAACTGATATTAAATGGAGTTTAAACAAATTAGTCAAAAAACAAAAGGACAGAGATTAATAGATGAAGAGATTATTTTTATAGAATTGGCCAGAATCTCAGCTGGCATAAATTGGCCATATCTCCCCTGAAGTCAGTGGGCCATATTAAAGAGATATGGACATAGAGGAAAGTAAGAAATGTGTGAATGACTCTACAGCCTGGTGCTCAGAGCATTCACTCTGGATTTAGGAGACCCAAGATCCTGTACTCTAGTGACTCTTTTGCAACTAGGAATCTGGCCTGCTGATGTCAATGGAGCCACACTCTTTCAGACCAACTGAGGTTTTGTGCCAACGTGTCGGTCAGTTACCTGAGCTGGGAATTTCCCAAACAAAAGTTATCCACAGTTCTATGTTCTCTGATGTAAACATATGTAATTTAATTTATTTAAGATCATCAACATTACTTGAAGCAACAGAGAGTCCTGTGGCACCTTTAAGACTAAAAGATGTATTGGATGAATACCCACAAAAGCTTATGCTCCAATACATCTGTTAGTCTTAAAGGTGCCACAGAACTCTGTTGCTTTTTACAGATCCAGACTAACACTGCTACCCCTCTGATACTTGAGAAACTTTACTTGAGAAACTTTAATTTTCCCAACATTTTCCTTAAAGCTGTTTTCACCTCCTTGTTTTTCAGGCTGTAGATGATGGGGTTTAACATGGGGATCAAGACACTGTACTGGATGGAGAATATTTCATCCAGCACCACAGAAGAGACTGACCTGGGTTTTGTGTACTGGAGAAAACCTGCCAGGTACAACAAGCCAACCACAATCAAGTGGGAGCTGCAGGTGGAGAAGGCTTTATGCCTGCCCTCCACAGAGCGTATCCACAGGACGGTGGAGATGATGTGAATGTAGGAGATCAGGGTAAGGAGGAAGGAGCTTGACCCAAATATCACAACAGAAGTAAGAAGCACCACTTGATTGGTGAGGGTGTCAGTGCAGGATCGTTGTAATAGAGGAGGGAGTTCACAGCTGAAATGGTTGATTTCATTGGGCCCACAGAAACACAACTTGGAGGCAAAAATAGTATTAAGCAAGGCATGGAAGAAGCCTATTGCCCATGCCCCACTCACCAGCTGAACACAGGTCCCTTTACTTATTCTCTCCACATAACGCAATGGGTCACAGATGGCAGCGTAGCGGTCGTAAGACATGGCTGAGAGAATGAAAGCTTCAGTAGCAGCTGAGAGGAGGATGAAGAATATCTGAGCAATGCAGCCATTGACCAAAATAGTTTTGTGCTCTGCTAGGAAGTTCCTCAGCACGTTAGGTATCGTGACCGAGGAATAGCAGATATCAACAAAGGATAAATGGAAGAGGAAGAAGTACGTAGGGGTGTGAAGGTGAGAATCAGCTCTTATCACCACCATGATCACTATGTTACCACTCAGAGTGATTAGGTAAATAACTAAAAACACTGAGAAGAGGAAAATCTGCATCTGTGGGTCACTGTAAATTCCCAGGAGAATAAATTCGGTTACTGTGGTTTGATTTTCCATTGATACTTTTTTCAGCAAAACTAGGACCTATGAGACAAATAAATAAATAAAATTAACTCAGATTATAAAAGTGAACTGAACTGTCATCTAGAGGTCATCTTTTCAGTAGGATGAATATAAAGAGAGCCCTGTTCTATCCCGTAAAATACATATGTTCTTTAAATAGACAGGATTTAGAAAACCAACAGCGATAATCTGGCTGGAATTTGTGTGTTCTACAATGACAAAATGCGCCAGATACACAATAGGACTTTGATCCCTAACTGCCACTTTAAGAACCTAAATCACAGAAGCTTGCCCCATAGGTATTCACAAAATCCCCACCCAGCTGGGACTATGGGGCAGACTGATGCTGGCCTTGCTTAGGCTCTCCTGTTGAATCTGTTCCACTGTGATTAAATAATGAAAGAAGCATTGGAGAAAGGGGATTGGATACTGGATCTCCTGGATGCAGGGTGAGGGCCCTAGCCACCAGTCATTCGCTTGCTTGCGGTTTCTCTCTGGTCTAATAACTCTTTAATCTGTCCCTTTAACATCAGCAGAGAGACAGCTGTTTTTACTCCAGTTGGGTATCTGGCCCCTTTACTCCAGTGGAGCTATGGCTGAGTCACACCCATTGAATCTGGGATCTGACCAATTCGATAAGTTACTCTCTCTCTATTACATTTTGCAATTTTTGTAGAGCAGAGGTTTTTGGCTTTTTTTTCATTGGTGGACCCACCATAGGTGCAGACCCTTTTGAAAATCTTAAATGTGAATGTGGTCTACGAACCGGCAGGGGTCTGTGGACCACAAGTTAAAAACCACTGTTGTAGAGTATTTTATATCTATAGTATATTATTGTATTCATCCCTATTAAAATATCTAGGATTTCTACAACAATAACAACAATAATAATAATTAATTAAAAAACCATGAAAATTAGAAATGCCGGTTTGGACATAGGCTGGCACCTAATCAAATACAAGCAAATTGATAAATATTACAAATGCCATAAAGTGGACTCACAAGAGCTTAGCTGTATGACAGGCTCCTCCAAAGCCAAGGTGTGTGTGTGGAAGTGGGTAACCCCAGGTTGATATAATACAACTGTCCAAACAATTCAAGAAACCCAGAGATCATTTTCAGCCAAAGAGTGAAAAGGAATCTTAGATCACTTCTTGGTTTGCACTTAGGTTGGATTTTGGCAAAACCGGAGGACATGAATGCACCAAGACTTGCACTAAGGTTTGGTTTATTTTGGCAGGAGGGATAGCTCAGTGGTTTGAGTATTGGTCTACTAAACCCCAAGCTGTGAGTTCAATCTTTTAGGGGGCTACTTAGGAATCTGTGGCAAAAATTGGTCCTGCTAGTGAAGGCAGGGGGCTGGATTCAATGAGCTTTCAAGGACCCTTCCACTTCTAGGAGATTGGTATATCTCCAGTTATTTTTATTTATTTTATTATTATTATTATTATTATTATTATTTCTCAAAACCAGAAGAGAGAGGCTGGAGGACATGAATGCACCAAGATTTGAAGAAGAGAAATGTCAACATCGAGAAAGAAATGACTGAGCATAGACTCACTGGACAACTTAGAGGTTAATAGAAAAGAGCAGTTATTTATGCAAATAGAGCCTGAAAGCCTGAAAAGGGAGATTAGTCATGTTGACCCACATGCAAACATTTTGGTAGAGCAATCACGCAGGATCAACAGTAGTGTGGCACATTGCCGGGGATCACAAGTGGAATCAAGGGGATAAGTAAAAATTTGACATCCAAACCAGCAGCCAGTGTCTTAAAAAAGAAACAAGAAGACAAGATTGCAAAGTATGAAGAACACTTCCACAAAGTAGATTGATTATTGAAACATAGAACACAGATGACCCCAGCGATTATTGGAATACTTCGAGTGATCCCTAAGGGTCTGAATGAGCAGCTGAGGAACATTTGAGATGTGCAAGACATCATGGTCAGTGACTTCCAGCAGACAGAGCTCTCAGACACTACGAGAATGTCATGGAAAGTCAAAGGAAAATGAGAGCTTTTGATCATCTAAAATATAGGAATTGTGCAGAGGGTTTAACAAAACTCCTGACTACCCAAACCTACAGACTCAGTGCACAAAGGATTTATTGGTGACTTATGGGGATACATTTTAGACAGTAACTTTACCCTTTTTATGCTTAAAGATCTTATATATTGTGAAAGCTCATGATAATGATCATAATAAATGAACACTCTCTAGGCACACTAACATGATTTTAGAAATAGGGGTCTGAGTGTAAGTTAATGAGAGTTTTGTTCCTAAGTCACTTAAACTCTACCCAATGGGACTTTTGACTCAGGATCCTGCACATCTGAATATCAGGCTTTTCCTACATAAGAGAATCTCTCCTGCCCTAATGGAATTGACATTGATTTGTAGTTGAAATGGGAACGAAGCCAATGTTCTGTCCAAGTTCATATCTATGTTTATCCCATATGTATCCCAGAGCAAAGAGATTGTTTTTTCATCTTTTCCAAACTATCAGCTAATCACACAAATGCCCAAACAAAGAGATGGACGAAAGATGTAACAAAGGCACTGTGCACAGTGAAACCAAAAGCTTATTGTCTTCTCTAGAGAATGCCCTGCCCCTAATCTACTCACCCCCCAAACACACAGACTCCAGAAGTAGAAAGTACTGTTATCTGGCACCAGCTCAATTCAGTTTTCTCAGTGCTGCCTTGAGAAACACAGAAAGAGAGAGTAAGAAAGAGAGAGAGAGAGAGATGGCTGGACTGCCAGTCATGACCCCTACGCTGCAACTGACTCTGTGTGAGCAGACTGCTGCATTCAAGCAGAAATCAAAGGGACTCTGCAGAGAGACCCACCCCTAGATAAGGATTAGGGGCAGAACTTGGTCCTTTGAAATTAAAAGGAATATAAAAGATTACAGTGAATAAAAACATGAATCAACTCACCTGCCTTTTAATGTAGATCTTAAAGATGGTGTGATCATTCTGACCTGTGATTTTCTCTTGTTGTTTTCTCAGTCTATCTACCAACTTATTGATTTGTCTGTCTAATCTCTCTCTTTGCCTATGGAAAACAGCATTTAAGATGTCAAATATTTTTTTACGAGGATCAGTGAGACCCTTCAAGTGTTATCAGTGGGAGTGGAACAAAGACCCTTTCCTTAGCAGACTCCCCCTGGAGCAAGATCCCTGAAGTTCACTCTCTGTGACAAGCTACCGAGAACGCTGCGTTGGGTCAGCCCTTAAAAAACGGTGTATAGTTCATAAGAATGAGGGTACTGAGGCTTAGATTATGAAAAGAGCCCAAGTGATTTAGGTTTCCAATCTCAGGGACAGTCAATTAAAAAGGCATGTATTTAGGCTCAGATTCTCTAAAGCAGGCTAAAGGTTAGACATCCAAATAGCAAATCATTTAATCTCCTTAGACTCCTTTGAAGATGATAGCCATAATGTGAAATTCCACAAGAGGGTAGGGGAGGTGAAAGCATGGGAGTAGGCCAGCCATCCTTAAACATCACCAATAGATGGATACACAGGTTAAAGAATGAGAAAGGAGCAAATAGACTGTAAAATGGCAGGAAAGAATAGGAGATGAGACAAAAGAAAAGCTATATTGTATAGAACTGGGCAAAAATTTTACTGACAAACAGCTGATTCACCAAAAATGCTCTTTTAATTGACCTGATACATTTGTAAATTGGAAACAAGTTTACCAAATAGTTTCATCAGAGCCAAAGGGGAAAAAAAGGCTAAATTCACAAAGAGGCACAGGGAACCTCATTGACTTGCAGTACCTTTAACACATTGGTTAGGGGACTCATCACCTGACACCTGGGAGACACTCATTCATGACCCACCTCTTTCTGTTGTGGTGCAGAGATTTGAAGCTTGGTTTCCCATCTCTTAGGAAAGTGCTTTAATCTCTAGGCTAGATTGAGGCAGGGCTTTCTCAGTGTCTCCTCTTGAATCTGTTCACTTTGTATAAATCAGCAACACAAGAAAATACATTTGCACACTAGGATTTGTAAATCTGTATTTTGCACCTAACAACAAAAACAGCACACTGAGACCCATGCCCCTCAAGCCCTGGGTTGCCTCGCCTAAATCAGGGTCTGCATTTGCATTCCCTTCCCCCTCCCACCCACCCAAAAAATGTTCTTTGATATCCACTTCACTCGCATTGTCCCCAATGGTCTTTTGAACCTCGTGATAGCTCCCAGAGATTGCATTATTCAGGATTTCCTCCTAAAGAATTTCCATGCAATTTTACAACATTTGCATTTTTAATTCAATAAACTCCAAGCATGTTAAATTTAATTCAGTAAGGTTTTTCCAAGATATTACTGGATATTGTCTTTTCTGTCACAACGACAATCTTGCAATATAGTGTCTGAATCTTTGGCTGCACTTACCCAACTCAAATCTTCTTCCAGCCTTCTTCCCATTTATACAGATTTTGTCTTCAAGTTCTTCTTATCTATTCTAATCTGTCGTGTATATATTTCTTCTGAAACCAAGAAGTTAACCAAATCCTTTACTATGACATCCATCCATCTAATTTTGGGTCTTCCAACACCTCTCTTATCCTCCACTTCTAAATTTAATTCCTTCTTTCCTATATGTTCTCATGATTTTCTTTTTGCACAGCCAAACCATCTAAACCTGAATTCCCTCAGCTTTTTAAAGTAATTGGTACCACCTTCCCACTTCCCCTACTTTGTTTGTTCTGAACATGGTCCATCCTTGTAACTCCAACCACCCATCTTAAATTTTTCATTTCCCCTGTGTTCAAGATTTCTTCCTTTCTCTTCTTCAATGCTCAGAATTCAGAGCTCTGGAAAAATGAAAATTAATTTACCATCTTGTAAACCTTACTTTTTCAATCCGGTTGGCTTGGTGAATACTCAAATGCTCATATAAATATTCATATAGTGACCAATCCTGCAAAAGGGCTACTCCAGTGCATAGGATGAACACATGAATAATCATATTCCAGTTAAGTGTGACTATGGACCATTACCATGATTCTGAATCTGTCTGCAGGACTTGGATCACACACAATATTGACTGAGCTCAATCCTTCTGGAAGTCAAAAAGAGGAAGTCTTGTTAGCCTCCGTTGGAGATCTGAATGCAGACAGGCTGTAGGGATATGACCATTTAGTCTAAATACTCAAGTGTATTCTATATCATGTCTATAGAGAAGAAGAGATGCACATAAGCATAAGAGATGAATGAAAAAGACCATTAAACCAAGTTATACTTTCTTTCTATAGGATTTACATAAGGTGAAGGTGTTTGTTTGGTGAACCACTGTTGAGAGGGTGTCACTATTGTGACACATAATTAAAATGTGCAACTCATTGCTCCTGGGAGACGTAGAGACCAGAAATGTAGGAAGAATCAGAATGGGATTGCAGAAGGAAAATAGCCAGAACTATCATAATTCTTTATGATAAGATTTTTGGTAGGGATATTAAATATCAAACTTCAGGTTTTAAATCAAACTCTAATAATTAGAGACTCTGCTTTGGTAACAGATTATCCCACATCTGTGTACTGACAGGTTTCTGAGTCTTCCTCTGAAAAACTGGTTCTGGTCACAGCCAGAAAGAGGAATCT
Source organism: Gopherus flavomarginatus (assembly GCF_025201925.1). Classification (NCBI taxonomy): domain Eukaryota; kingdom Metazoa; phylum Chordata; order Testudines; family Testudinidae; genus Gopherus; species Gopherus flavomarginatus. Next base: position 20,670,222 of record NC_066628.1, read on the forward strand.
AGACGAGATGCCAGGTCTGACTCAATATGGTAATTCTTATGTTCCCACAACACAGACAATGGCAGTACAAGAAGAGAGCTATTTTCTTCTGCAGCTTCCTTTACCCAAAGATCTCAAAGGATTTCACATGCATCACTATATGGTCTATTAATTTAGATGAAATATATGGTCCCAATGAGAGGAAACAAAAGGGAAAGAGGGAGGCGTAGCTCAGTGGTTTGAGCATTGACCTGTTAAACCCTGCTCTGTGAGTTCAATCCATCAGGGAATCATTTAGGGATCTAGGGCAAAATAACTTGTCAGGGAGAGTACTTAGTCCTGTTGCAAAGGCACAACACTGGAATCTGTGACCTTGTAAGGTCCCTTCAAGTTCTACATTTCTATGATTCTACAAAAGTTACCCAATCACTGTCTAACACTGAAAAATATTAAACAAGCTTCAGAATTTGGTATACATAGAGCTCTGCCTACTTGTTACCATGGCAAACACACCGTTAAACATCTTTTTTAGCTTTTATTAAAGACAGAAAAGAAGGTGAAAAAAATAGTCTTTGAAAAGGAAAGAGTTAAATAAGGCTTATATTTTAACAACTTCCATCATTCCTCTCCATTTTAGCTGAAACACTTTTAGATAGCATTGAGGATGATAATAACTGTTATTTTGGGGAAAAGAGAAGTTAGTAGAGCTATCTCTGCTGTTCTTGTAAAGTCTGATACCATTTCCTAGAGGACAAAACAACAGAAACACACACACAAGAGGAGAGAAAGGAAAAGCAAAGAAAGAAAACACAGCTTCAGTCTCTGGGGTTGACTCTTATTTGCCACCTCACAGCCGGAGAGACACAGGCATGGCCCACAGTCTTTTTAGCCACTCAGAGATATGGCAAGCTTGTACCAGCTCCAGCTGTTTAGGGCATTACCTTCAGTGGCCTGTTTCTGGTCACAGGCTCACAGCAGTGCTGCAAAGTATATAGCCTTGTCCTGCTAAGCCAGACTCTCATTAGAGAGAAGGGAAAAGGGGAGGGATAGGAAAGAGAAGAAATAAAGTGGAGAAGGAAAAGGAGAAGAGGCAAAGGGGAGGAGCGAGAGAAAGTCTCACATCTCAAGTGGTATTTGGGATTTAACTAAAGGCAGTGATGGTGTCATCTTCCTCCATCTCTCTGGACCAGTCTGGTCAGGACATCTCTCAGGATTAGGATGAAGAAATTCTAGGGTCCCAGGAAACGGTGGGGATGTCAGCCATGATGGTGACGCTCACTCCAGTAGCCAACTTTTCTACCCAAAATCTCTTTCTTTAAGAACCTCTAATGGGACTGATGAGTGCAGTCGCCCATCCTCTCATTACTTTGCTCACCCATTAGGCCTGGTTTGATACACTGATTTTGGTTCACTGATTCTTCTGCCTCTCACTGCCTTATTTATGAGGCATGATCTTAGCATACTTTGTGAGTTCTATCAGGGAACCTTTTCCTTTGGACTAATTCAGTCTCTCTTTCTCCTTCCCTTTAGAGACCAACCTGTGCCTCCAGAGCAACATGAGGCTCTTCAGAAGTTAATATGCTGCTTCTTGCATAGGCATTGATTCCAGGGCTGCAGCTACAGGTGCCAACTTTCCAATGTGCTGGGGGGTGGTCACTGCTCAATCCCTGGCTATGCCCCCACTCCCCTCCTCCTGCCTCCTCCCCTGAGCCTACTATGCCCTCACTCCTCCCTCTCCCCCTCACTCACTGAGCCTCTTTCATGCCATGAAACAGCTGATTGGGAGATGCGGGGAGGCGCTGATCGGGGGAGCTGCCGGTGGGTGGGAGGCGCTGGGAGTGGGGACAGGGGAGCTAATGGGGGTGTTGCTGATGTATTACTGTGACTCTTTGGCAATGGACATTGGTAAATTCTGGCTCCTTCTCATGCTCAGGTTGGCCACCCCTGTTTTTTTCTTTTTCCATCACCATTTGCTATTAGAGGTTACTGTGACATCTGATGAACTGTAACATACTTTTCACAGTTGAGCTCATAATGAGAGTAAGTTTGTAGGCCAAATTATTACAACATGTATTAAACTCTGCAGTCCATCTGTGAAGTTCTTTTCCCCAAATTACAGAAGGTTATTACCATCAATCGTCCATTAAGCTGTAACAAAATACTAGTCTCGGTGCTTAAAATGAAATTAAAGAATGTCTATGATCCAGAGAGATTAAATATAATAGACTGAGACACTGAAGAAACCACTTCTTTATATTTATATATAAATAAATACATTTGGCCTGTGTGATATAAGAGGTCAGACTAGGGGATCACAGTGGTCCCTTCTGGCCTTTGAACTATGAAATTAGTTCCTTGTTATGTTTGGCAGTGTACAAATATTAGAGATGATACAGAAATTTCCATCACCCAGGAATCTCTGTATTTTGATATTTTGTTTACTCCCAACAGGGTCCAAAAAGATGAAATGTCAAAATTTTATGAGATGAAAAATTCTAAAAGGTTTAGATGCAGAAATGTCTAAACATTTCATCTTTAAATTTGATTGTAACAAAATATTTCCTCTTCAAGTGTCCATTTCTAATGAAAACTTTCATATTGAATTAATACTTTAATTTACAATGACCTTGAAAGAACTCATTTTAACGTCAATTTAAGTGAAAATGTCTATTCAAAATGAAAATTTTAATTTCAAATAGACATTTTGAAACAAAATTTCATTTCATTTTGAGACATCAAATTGAAATGGAATGCCCCCCCCCCGCCCCAAGGAAAAAAAATATGTTTCTTCAGAATTCAGATTTTCCCATAGAAAATTTCTATCTTGACGAAACAACACTTTCAAATTTTATTTTCCAAACATAGGTAAAACTTTTGACCAGAACTAACACATATAGAAATTGTCATTACTCCTGTTCTAAAGAAATTACAGTCCAACAGAGTGACACCTTGCAAAAGCAGGAGGTGAGAGTAGCTATATCATGTTATTTTCTATCAATGAGTTGGTTGCAAAAGTGGTGAATTTTGATGAGAAAGAGAGACATGATTTTTTTTTTAGTAAAAGTATTCCCATTTTCAACCAGCTCTATTAATTTTTGGTGAAGAATGTGAAAGAAGAAATTCTCCCTGTGAAACCAGTAGGAGAGGGTGGTATCTTTCTTAATGGGGACAGTGAGTGCATTCTGTTAGTCCTAGGCTGAGATGGAAAGAGATATGGGACTACCAGCAGATATATGGATGATCATATGATCCAAGGCAGAAACATGGATGGAAGAGATCAGGCTTCAATATCTTCCTCTCCACCGACGTTCTGACTGACCTTGGGCATGTCACTAGGACTACGATTTTCGCATTCAATAGGAGTATGGCACCTAACTTGCCTAACCTCTTTTGAAAATCCCAGCCTGCTGGTTGGCTCTTCATTTACCTGAGATGATATCTCTGTAAGTCCAACTTTGACAAAAGGTGGATTCTGAATCATAACTTTATTTGCCAAGGCAAGGTCCTCAGCTGACATATATTGGTGTAGCCCTGTTTCTTTCAGTGGAGTTATGTTGCTTTCCACCAACTGTGATGCTGCATCTAAGGGTGAATTTCACTGGAGTGCATAGTGCCAGCACCACTTCCTATTATGTTTAGGATTTAAGTGGAAACTTGATGATACACTGGTCTTTCCAACTGAATGGTGAGGGAAATCTGAGGTATGTAAAATCAATTTAGAATATGGACACTATGAGCCAGATTCCCAGTTCATGTAAATCCATCTAGTTCCATTGATGTAATGGTGCTATGTCAATTTACATCCAGAGTTAGATTCACAAAGGGACGTAGCTGTTCTAATGCTGAGCATTGCAGTGGATAATTTTTAGGTTATTTTTGTCATCATTTGGTTCTCAGAGCCTGAGTTGGGCAGCCAGGCTCACTACACAGTAAAAGTGGAGACATAGACACCTAAGAATGGGATTTAAAAAAAGCCAAAATGACAGATGGTTCCTTAACCAATGGGAAAGGCCAAGCAGAGGGTTGTGTTCTAAATACTGCAGCTATCACAGGAGTTCAGTCTCTGTCTCCTCTGAGGGAAGACACCTCCTTCACCTTGGAATTCTCAGCTTGGAAGCCTCTAACCTCAAGTAAGGTGGCAAGAAACCATGGCAAGAGAGGGGAGAGAAGAAGAAGGAATTAGGTGAAGAGAACCCCTCAAATTGTATCCTAGCAGTTAGGGATGTAGGAGACCGTCTTCAAATGCCTAATGAGAAGAAAGATTTTAAAAAGGGATCTGCTTCCTCCCATGTGGGTGCCCTCACCACTGTGATATGGGATACCTGATATGTGTCCTTATCAATCTCGCCTAATAGAGCTTTACTTTCTTTGTGTGATCACACTCATTATTAATTATTGATATAATTGGAGACAGAGACATTAATAGGGATGAATCTTATAAGATGTTATTGATATTAAATAGGGTTTTCAACAAAATACTCTAGAAGAACTACAGAATGCAATAGACACAGCTGTTTTTTTCATAGAACTGGCCATATCCTCAAGTGGTACAAATTGGCCATAGCTGTATTAAAGAAAGAAAGAAAGAAAGAAAGAAAATGCACATGAATGTCTCTAGATTCTGGTGCTTCTAGCATGCAACCTACATGGAGACCCAGGATCCTGTCCCCCTTGCTCCAGTGTCTCTTCTATGCAATGGGGATGTGGCCTGCTGAGTTTAATGGAACCACACTGATTAAGAGCAGCTGAAGCTTTGGCCCAAAGCGTCAGATACCTGAGCTAAGACTCTCCAAAACAGACGTTATCCACAGTTCAATTCCATTTTATTTTATTTTATTTTATTTTAAAAAAATCGACACTACTTGAGAAATTTGAATTTCTGAAACTTTTTGTCTATAGCTGTTTTCACCTCCTTGTTTTTCAGGCTGTAGATGATGGGGTTTAACATGGGGGTCAAGATGCTGTACTGGATGCAGAACATTTCACCCAGAACCACAGAGGAGACCAAGCTGAGTTTTGTGTACTGGAGAAAACCAGTCAGGTAGAATAAGCCAACTACAATCAGGCGATAGCTGCAGGTGGAGAAGGCTTTACGCCAGCCCTCCACAGATTGTATCCTCAGGATGGTGGAGATGATGTGAATGTAGGAGATCAGGGTAAGGAGGAAGGAGCTTGATCCAAATATCAGAACAGAAGTAAGAAGCACCATTTGACTGGCGAGGGTCTCAGTGCAGGCCAGTTGTAACAGAGGAGGGAGCTCACAGCTGAAATGGTTGATTTGATTGGGCCCACAGAAATGCAACTTGAAGGTAAAAACAGTGTTAAGAAGGGCATGGAAGAAACTTATGGCCCATGCCCCACTCACCAGCTGAACACAGATCCCTTTGCTCATTCTCTCCATGTAACACAATGGGTCACAGATGGCAACATAGCGGTCATAAGCCATCACTGAGAGAATAAAAATTTCAGTAGTAGCCAGCTGCAAAATGAAGAACATCTGTGCAATGCAGCTATTGACAGAAATAGATTTATGCTTTCTAGGAAATGCACCAACATCTTAGGTACAGTGGAATAGCAGATATCAAAGAAGGATAAATGAGACAGGGAGAAATACATTGGGATGTGAAGGTGAGGATCAGCCCTTATCACCAGCATGATCATCATGTTTGCCAAAAGTATGATTAGGTCGACAACTAAAAACACCAAGAAGAGGGAAATTTGCATCTGTGGGTCATTGGAAAGTCCCAGGAGAATAAATTCAGTCACTTCAGTTTGATTTCCCATGGATCCTTACTCAGGAAAATTGACCTGTCAGACAAAATAAAATAAAATTAACACACAAATAAATTGAAATAGCCTATGGAGATCATCTGATCAGTAGGATGAATGTAAAGAGGCCCACTACATCCTACAAAATGTGTGTTTAAAATAGGCAAAAATAGGCTAGATACAGAAAAGGACTTTGGCACCAAACTACTCCTTTAATTCCCTAAATCCCAGGATAAGGCCCCACTGGTACTCACAGAAATACTGTTCAGCTGTGATATTGGGATAGGTGGACATAGTGCTCCCTCATTCTCTCCTGCTGAAGCTGTTCCACTGTGGTTAAATAATAAAAAAAGCTTTGGAGCAGAGGGACTGGATACTCAACCTCCTGCATCTGGAGGGGAATGCCCTAACCACCAGGATATAGAGTCACCCTTGCTGTCTCTCTCTAGCCTAATATCTCTTTCATCTGTCCCATTAACTTCAATAGAGCTACAGCTGATTTACAGCAGCAGGACATTTGGCCCATTGATGCCTATGGAGCTATGGCTGATGCACATCAACATGGGATCTGTCCAATTCTATAAATACTCTACAAAAACTACAGAATGTGGTATCTTTAGTATCTTATTGGATTGATCCCTATTAAAATTTCTAGAAGAGGAAAAAACCTCTGAGGCTAGAAATTTTGGGTTTCCACCCAACAGGGTATATAGCCTGTCAACCCAAACCAGTATGGAGAATATGGCATTCATACTAATTATCAATTACCTCTTAAGTGGTCCTCAGAAGACCATATCTGGATGACAGCCTCCTCCTCAGGAGAGTGTTTTGTGTGGAGGTGGGCAACCTCATGTATCATACAACTGTCCAAACAACCAGAGATCATTTCTGATAACAAAGTGAAAAATATTTGTCTTATAAACCAGGAAGTGATCTGCGATTGTCTTTTAGCAAAACCAGAAGAGAGAGCCTGGAGCACAGAAAATGCTCCAACACTGGAAGGAGAGAAACGACAACACCGAGAAAGAAATGACCGAGCATAGACTCATTACACAACTGAGAGCTTTATTCCAAAGAGAAGAATTTACACAAATGAAGATTGAAAGCCTGAAAACAGAGATTAGTCATGTAGAACTATGTACAAACTCTTTGGTGGGAGCAGTGACATAGGATAAACAGAAAGCAGAAATGGAAGAAAATTGGAGGACAAATATGAGTGAAAGAGCTCCTGAAGAAAGTACAGAAAATATGAAGGATTTGTTGATTGAGATCAGGTAGAGTGTAAAAGACATTGAGCACCAGCACTACCAACTGAAATTTGTAGACTATCACGCACTGGATGATATAATGCAAGTACTTAATGAAGTGCTCAAGGAAACTGGAGAAAAAACCTTCAAGGGTTAACCAGTATAATTATATAATTTATGCTACAGTAATAGTGGGTTTAACATCAAGCCATCTGAACATATGAACCATTGGAAAACTTCCTATGTTCAAGAACCTCCATGGAAATGAAGATTAAAACAGAAAAGTGTGCTTTTTCTTTGAGATACCAGCCTATTGGATGAATATTAGAAAAAACATTTGAAAAGAAAAGAACAGCAGCCTTGGAGATTAAATATCAGCTGAACAAAAGGATGTGAGAGTTATGAAGGAACAATCTAAAGAGCAGCTGATCGCTAAGTGTCATGTACTTGAAAGATTTCAGCACAAAGTTATAAGTATCGAGAGAACAGCCGCTTCACCAGAAACCCTAAGAAAGTCTTTCATCTGATTGATGGGAAAAAACAAACAAAAACAAAAAATGGAACAGGCAAAATTAGAGAGACAATAAATGATGATGAAGAGTTTCACTGCTTCTGGAAGGAAATCTGGTCTGAGACTGTGCAACGTAAGCAGAGAGAGAACCGGATTAGAAATGAAAGAAAAAGTTTACAAAACACAACACAGAGAAATACACAGAAAGACCAAAGGAAGAAATGAGGTACTGAGATAAATGAAAAATTGGAAATCACCTGGACCAGATGGGATTCCTGGATTCTGGCTGAAATGCCTTACAACACTCCATGATTGTTTATTTCAACAACTTAATAAATGTTTGAAGAATGGATTTCCAAGATGGATGGTGGCAGGGGGAAAGAAAGAAAGAAAGAAAGAAAGAAAGAAAGAAAGAAAGAAAGAAAGAAAGAAAGAAGTAGTGATCCTATGAATTATAGACTGACCACATGTTTACCAACTATAAGGAAACTTCTAACAATAATTCTGGGAAAGACGATCTGGATAGTGCTAGCTCACAATGGAATGCTGGTTCCTGAGCAAAAAGGCAGCACTGTAAACATGAAAAGAACAAAAGGTCACCTTTGGCTAAACAGGAGGACCACAGAAGATTGAAAACAAAGGAAATCTACCCACACAATGACTAACTTTTTTCTACCAGAGAGCATCCAACAGTGTCTCACGATCAAAGATCACTGAGACACTGAAAATGTCCAAAGTTCATCCACAGATCATTTCCTTTCTGCAGCAATCTATGTTTAACTGGAGCACTAGACTCTACCTGGAAGGGACTCATTGATGAAGTTCAAATTAGAAGAGAAATCTTTCAAGGGGATTCCTTAGCAACAGTGCTGTTTGTGGTAACCAAGCTGCCACTAACATGGATGCTTGTTGAGATAACCACAATTTACCATATCAGGAAAGAGCAACAACCAGTTAACAATTTGTTAGACATGAGCAATCTGAAACTACATGAACAGTCACAAAAAGGAGCTACAGAGATTGATGATATGTGGAAAAGTTTGGTGAAGCTATAAAGCTACGTGTTGGCTTGGCTAACTGTGTGTCAGCATTTGCAAAAGTGGCCAGACTGGTACAATCTGATAACATATAAGCTAATGAAGGAACTATCCAGGATATCTCAGCATGACCTGTACAAATAGCTTGGAATCAGGGAACTCTCAGGGCTACAAAATAAGAAATTGAAAGAAAAAGTGAGGAAAGAATATTACAGATGTACAAGAACTACTCTATGGACAAAACTGAAGTCTAAGAATGTGATCTGAGTCATTAATATGTGGGGGGATTCCAGTAGCACAGAATATTGCTGGAGTGATCAAGTGGAATCAAGTGGAGAAGAAAAAATATGACATCCAAAGAAGACAGACAGCTGCCAGTGATGCATAGATTATTAGATAGCAATCAAGTCATGGACAGGATGTACATCCCATGATGTGATGAAGGAAAACCTCTGCTATCTGTGGAGGAAGCAATTGATAATGAAGACTATAATATCAAAATATATGAGGAGTTAACCAGAATAAAGATCATCCGATCATGATAACAAGCAATGACTGAGCTGCATCCAAGCCCAAGAAAGCATGAAAGAAAGGAGAAAGCAAACTGCCAAAAAAGATTTGAAAGGTTTACACAGAGATCAATGCACGGACAGTGGTGGAGAGAGATCAGACATATTGGTGATAGAAGATTGACAAACTCATGACATGTAGAGGAATCCCTCAAAAAAAGAGGCAGAGCCTCATTATGAGTGGATAAGAAAAATGCTTACAGGGTTTAATTATGTAAGAAGTAAAGTTCTCCGACAACCGCTCCCTGAGCCGCAGAATGTGTTCTAAAAAAGAAGAGATGGTGGAGCATGTGTTTAGCAACTGCTAGAGCCTATCTGGGAGAGAATATATGAACAGATACTCCTAATTTGCCAAGAGTCTGCACTGGAGCCTCTGTACAAATCCATACTTGCCACAAACTCTGCTATGACGAACACCAAGCTGAAAGCACCCTAGAGAATGAGGATGGTAAGATTTATGGGATCTGGCAATTGTCACAGACTGAAAGGTTCAGTCAGACAGGCCAGACATAGTTATAGAAAAGCACAGCAAACAAGCCCATGTCAATTGACTTTCCTGTGCCGGCAGAGAAACAAACAAACAAAAAACATCAAGGAGAGAGGATGGTGAAGTATGAAGAATGCTGCCTTGAAGGGGAGCAATTATAGAAAACTAGAACAAACACAATCCTAGCAGTTATTAGAGCTAGGAGTAAAACATGACAGGACTGCAAGACATCATGGTCAGTGACTTCCAGCAGACACTTCTCTTAGGTACTGTGAGAATGTGAAGGAAAGTCCAAGGAGAATGAATGAATTTGAGCACCTGAAATACAGGAATTCTGTCAAGGGTTTAACAAGACTCCTGACTACGCAAACCTACAGAATCCGGTCAGCCAGTATTTATAAGTGACACATGGGGATACATTTTAGACAGCAGCTTCCTCCTTTTGACTCAGTGTCCTGCAAGTCTGAATATCAGGCTGCTCATACATAAAAGAATCTGTCCTGCCCTCTTGGAAGTGAATGGTTATTTTGACATTGATTTTTAGTGGAAATGGGAATGAAGCCAGTGTTCTATCCAACGCCAAATTGATGTTTAAACTCAGATGTCTGCCAGAGAGAAAATAAATCTTTTCCCCATTATCAGCTCATCAGACAAATGCCCAAACAAAGAGATCTTGTACTAGAGCCTGAATGTCACAGGCAGATTCTGTGCAAAGTGAACTCCAGAGCTAAGCGTCATCTCCAGAGAATGCCCTGCCCCCAACCTCACCACTCCCAAACACAAACCCTACTTCTAAGATGCACCAACTGATCTAATTTGTCTCATTGCTGTTGAGAGAGAGATGGTATGTCTACACTACGGGATTATTCTGATTTTACATAAACCAGTTTTATAAAACAGATTGTATAAAGTCGAGTGCATGCAGCCACACTAAGCACATTAATTCGACGGTGTGCGTCCATGGTCCGAGGCTAGTGTCAATTTCTGGAGCGTTGCACTGTGGATAGCTATCCCGTAGCTATCCCATAGCTCCCGCAGTCTCCCCCGCCCCTTAGAATTCTGGGTTGAGAACCTAGTGCCTGATGGGGCAAAAATCATTGTCAAGGGTGGTTCTGGATACAGCCTCATCCCTCCCTTCGTGAAAGAAGCAGACAACCATTTTGCGCCTTTTTTCCTGGGTGAACTGTGCAAACGCCATAGCACAGCAAGCATGGACCCTGCTCAGATCAATACCGCAATAGTGGACGTTGTAAACACCTCGCACATTATCGTGCAGTCTATGCTGAACTGGGACCTGCAAAGCCAGGCGAGGAGGACGTGGCGGCTACGGCAGAGCAGCGACGAGAGTGATGAGGATATGGAAACAGAATTCTCTCAAACCGCGGGCCCCTGCGTTTTGGAGATCCTACTGGTAATGGGGCAGGTTCTAGCCATTGAACGCCGATTTTGGGCCAGGGAAACAAGCACAGACTGGTGGGACTGCATAGTTTTGCAGGTGTGGGACGATTCCCAGTGGCTGTGAAACTTTTGCATGCATAAGGGCACTTTCATGGAACTTTGTGACTTGCTTTCCCCTGCCCTGAAACACCATAATACCAAGATAAGAGCAGCCCTCACAGTGGAGAAGCGAGTGACAATAGCCCTCTGGAAGCTTGCAATGCCAGACAGCTACCGGTCAGTCGGAAATCAATTTGAAGTGGGAAAATCTACTGTGGGGGCTGCTGTGATGCAAGTAGCCAAAGCAATCATTAAGCTGCTGCTATGAAAGGTTGTGACTCTGGGAAACGTGCAGGTCATAGTGGATGGCTTTGCTGCAATGGAATTCCCTAACTGTGGGGGGACGATAGATGGAACCCATATCCCTATCTTGGCACCGGAGCACCAGGGAACCCAGTACATAAACCGCAAGGGTTACTTTTCAATGGTGCTGCAAGCACTGGTGGATCACAAGGGACGTTTCACCAACATCCACGTGGGATGGCCAGGAAGGGTTCATGATGCTCGTGTCTTCAGAAGCACTGCTCTGTTTAAACTGCTGCAGCAAGGGAATTACTTCCCAGACCAGAAAATAACAGTTGGGGATGTTGAAATGCCTATAGTTATCCTGGGGGACCCAGCCTACCCCTTGATGCCATGGTTCATGAAGTCATACACAGGCAGCCTGGACAGTGGTCAGGAGCTGTTCAACTATAGGCTGAGCAAGTGCAGGATGGTGGTAGAATGTGCATTTGGCCTTTTAAAGGCACGCCGGTGCACATTACTGACTTGCTCAAACCTCAGCCAAACCAATGTCTCCTTTGTTATTGCTGCTTGCTGTGTGCTCCACAATCTCTATGAGAATAAGGGGGTGACCTTCATGGCAGGGTGGGAGGCTGAGGCAAATCACCTGGCCGCTGATTATGCGCAGCCAGACACCAGGGCGATTAGAAGAGCACACCAGGAAGCGGTGCGCATCAGAGAAGCTTTGAAAACGAGTTTCATCAGGGGCTAGGGTACGGTGTGACTGCTGTGTTTGTTTCCCCTTCATGAACGCCCCCCCTTTATTGACTCCTTCCCTGTAAGCAACCCACCCTCCCCTTCGATTACAGCTTGCTTAAGGAAATAAAGTCACTATCGTTTAAAAATCATGTATTCTTTATTAAAAGTCATTCCCTGTAAGCAACCCACCCTCCCCCTTCGATTACAGCTTGCTTAAGAAAATAAAGTCACTATCGTTTAAAAATCATGTATTCATTATTAAAAAGTAATTATAAAAACAGGCAGAGAACTGACAAGGTATCCCAGGTGTGGTTTGGGAGGAGCATAGGAGGGAAGGAAAAGGCCATTAAATACATTTCAATGTAATGACAGCCTTTTGGTTGGACTGTCCACTGGGGTGGAGTGGGCGGGTGCACAAAACCTTCCCCCATGCGTTCTTACGCGTCTGGTTGAGGAAGATATGGAACATGGTGAGTGGTGAGGGTGGTTACACAGGGGCTGCAGCTGCACTCTGTGACCCCGCTGCTCTTCCTGAAGATCCACCAGACGTTGGAGGATATCAGTTTGATCACGCAGCAGCTCCAGCGTTGCATCCCGCCACCGCTGATCTTCCTGTCTACACCTCTGATCTTCCTGCCGCCACCTCTCATCTCGAGCATCTCTCCTATCCTCATGTTCATCCCTCCTATCCTCACGTTGGTCCCTCCTGTTCTCATGTTCACTGTCATCTTTCCTGTATTTTGCTACCACGTCCTTCCAGTCATTCAGATGAGCGCTTTCATTGCGGGTTACTTCCATGATTTCCGAGAACATTTCGTCTCGCTTCTTCTTTTTCCTCCGCCTTATCTGAGAAAGCCTTCGGGATGGAGTAGGGAGGCTTGAAAAATGTGCAGCTGCATGAGGGAGGGAAAAAAGGGAGAGACGTATTTAAAAAGATACATTTCACAGAACAATGGTTAAACTCTTTCACAGTGAACAACACTATTCACCTTACATAGCACATGTGATTTCACTACAAGGTCGCATTTTGCATCTTAATATTGAGTGCCTACGGCTCTGGTGTTAAAGATCTCACAGACGCAGGTCCGGGCATCACAATTCAGCTTGCATGCGGACATGGTAAGACATTGTCTTTCGGCTTCTCCAGCCTTCATATACACAGTGCCCTCTGATGCTTCTTCCTGTTAACATGCAGCAGCAGAAACCAACCCCCACCCCATCCAATTCTCTAGGATGATTGCTTTACCCCTCTCCCCACCGCTTGGCTGGTGTCATGGAAGATCACTGCTAATCACCACCCTTCCCCCCCGCACCACGTGGCTGGTAGCTGGGACTATTCCTGCTAGCCAAACGCAAAAAAGCTTAGCGCTATCCTTCCTCCCCTCTCCCCGCTTGGCTACGTGAAAGGAAGCATTTCTTTTAAGCAACAGCCCAGTAGGAAAATATCCATTTCTGTCCCCTTAATTAAATTCCTGACTTTCAACCAGGTTACCATGAACGATATCACTCTGCTGAGGATAATAGAGCGAGATAAAGAACGGATGTTTCTTGAATGCCAGCAATCACCGGGACCATACGCAGCTATGCTTTGTCATGCAATGATACCCGATTACTTACTACATGCATGGCGTGGTAAAGTGTCCTTCCATGGTGGACGGAACAAGGCTGCCTTGCCCAGAAACCTTCTGCAAAGGCTTTTGGAGTACCTCCAGGAGCGCTTCATGGAGATGTCCCTGGAGGATTTCTGCTCCATCGCCAGACATGTTAACAAACTTTTCCAGTAACTTTACTGGCCGTGAATGCATCCCAAGCCCTCATGGCAAATCAATCATTAAAAAAAAAGCTTGCTTTTAAACCATGTTTTATATTTACAAAGGTACACTCACCAGAGGTCACTTCCATGGCTTCACTGTCTGGGCTAGTGGCTTGGGAGGGCTGGGAGGGTAACTCTGTCTGAGTCACAAAAAGCTCCTGGCTGTTGGGCCTAACGGAGTGCTGTGTGCTCACTGCAAGGTCGTACTCCTCTTCCTCATCCTCCTCCTCATCTTCCCCCTCAGCAGAATCCTCAGTCATGGTTGAGATTACAACCCCCACCTCGGAAACCACGGACAGGGGTGGGGTAGTGGTGGCGCAGCCCCCTAGAATTGCATGCAGTTCAGCGTAGAAGCAGCATGTTTTCGGCCCTGCCCTGGACCTTCCGTTTGCTGCTTTGGTTTTCTGGTAGGCTTGTCTGAGCTCCTTAACTTTCACTCTGCACTGCACTGAGTCCCTGGTGTGGCCTTTGGCCATCATAGCCTTGGAAATTTTTTCAAATATTTTTTCATTTCGTCTTTTGGAACGGAGTTCTGTTAGCACTGAATCCTCTCCCCATATAGCGATCAGATCCAGTACTTCCCGTGTGGTCCATGCTGGAGCTCTTTTTCGATTCTCAGGAGACTGCATTGCTACCTGTGCTGATGAGCTCTGCGTGGTCACCTGTGCTGATCAGAGCTCCACGCTGGCCAAACAGGAAATGAAATTCAAAAATTTGCGGGTCTTTTCCTGTCTACCTGGCCAGTGCATCCGAGTTCAGATTGCTGTCCAGAGCGGTCACAGTGGTGCACTGTAGGATACCGCCGGAGGCCAATACCATCGATTTGCAGCCACACTAACCCTAATCCGATATGGTAATACCAATTTTAGCGCTACTCCTCTCTTTGGGGAGGAGTACAGAAACCGATTTAAAGAGCCCTTTATATCGATATAAACGGCCTCGTAGTGTGGACGGGTACAGCGTTAAATCGGTTTAACGCTGCTAAAATTGGTTTAAACGCGTAGTGTAGACCAGGCCAGAGAGCGAGAGAGCTGGGTGATTCATATAGTAGCTGGGTTGCCAGCCACGGCTCCTGTGCTGTAACTGACAGTGTGAGCAGAGGGTTGCATCCAGGCAGAAGTTAATGGGACTCTGCAGAGAGACCCACCCCTAGATAAGTGGAGCAGAATCTAGTCCTTTGAAATTGAAAGATTCAAGTGAATAAGAATATGAATCAACTCACTTGTCTTTTAGAAGTGTATCATAGATATGGTGAGATCATTCTGACCTGTGATTTTCTCTGTTTTTAGTCTACTTACCTACTTATTGATTTGGCTATCTAGTCTATCTAGCTGCATCAGTAATAAAATGTCTCAAGACACCTAATAGGTCTATGGATGTGACTTTTGGACCCGTTACCCGGAGCATTGAAACTACTCAAGGTGTGTCGGGTTATCTGTGGGAGTGGAGCAAAAAGCCTTTCCTGAACTACCTCCAAGACTAAAAGCTGATTTCCTGAGAATGGTTTAAATGCTGTTTTGTTCCTCTCGGGACAAGATCCCCGAAGTTCACTCTCTGTAACAGCTCCCAGTAGCACTGGGCTGGGTCGGCACTCAAGCAATGCTCTGTAATGCCTGAAAATGAGAGCAATGAGACTTGAATTATCACAGAATTTAGGTACCCAATCTCAGCAACAGCCAAAAGGAGCTAGACATCCTAATAGCAAATTATTTAATCTCCCCTACACTTCTTTGAAGATCAAACCATAATATATATTTACCATAATATGACTACATGGGAATAGCCTTAAACTTCGCTAATGGGAAAAAAGGAGTAAATAGACTACATATGATTTTGATACTGTCTCACGTGGCTCTCATAAACAAACTAGGGAAATATAACCTAGATGGAGCTACTATAAAGTGGGTGCATAAGTGGTTGGAAAATAATTCCCTGAGTAAGTTATCAGTGGTTCACAATCATGCTGGAAGGACATATTGAGTGGGGTCTCACAGGGATCAGTTCTGGATGGGGTTCTGTTCAATATCTTCATCAAGGATATAGATAATGACATAGAGAGTACACTTATTAAATTCGTGGATTGTACCACTGGGAGGGGTTGCAAATGCTTTGGGGAATAGGATTATAATTCAAAATGATCTGGACAAACTGGAGAAATAGTATGAAATAAATAGGATGAAATTCAATAAGGACAAATGCAAAATACTCCACTTAGGAAGGAACAATCAATTGCACACATACAAAATGGGAAAGGACTGCCTAGGAAGGAGTACTACAGCAAGGGATCTGGGGGTCATAGTGGATCCCAAGCTAAATATGAGTCAGTGTAACACTGTTGCAAAAAAAGTACACACCATTCTGGAATGTATTAATAGGAGTGTTGTAAACAAGACACGAGAAGTAATTCTTCTGCTCTACTCCACGCTGATTAGACCTCAGCTGGAGTATTGTGTCCAATTCTGGGCACCACATTTCAGGAAAGATGTGGACAAATTACAGGAAGTCCAAAGAAGAGCAACAAAAGTGATTAAAGGTCTAGAAAACATGACCTATGAGGGAAGATTTGAAAAAAAATGGGTTTGTTTAGTCTGGAGAAGAGAAGACTGAGAGGGGACATGTTCACAGTTTTCAAGTACATAAAAGGTTGTTACGAGGAGGAGGGAGAAAAATTGTTCTTAACATCTGAGGAAAGGATTAGACACAATGGGCTTAAACAGCAGCAAGGGCGGTTTAGGTTGGACTTTAGGAAAAACTTGCTAACTGTCAGAGTGGTTAAGCACTGGAATAAATTGCCTAGGGAGGTTGTGGAATCCCCATCGTTGGAGATTTTTAAGAGCAGGTTGAACAAACACCTGTCAAGGATGGTCTAGGTAATACTTAGGCCTGTAATAAGTGCAGGAGACTAGACTATATGACCTCTCCAAGTCCCTTCCAGTTCATAGAACATCAGGATTGGAAGGGACCTCAGGAGGTCATCTAATTTAACCCCTTGCTCAAAGCAGGGCTAATCCCCAGACAGATTTTTGCCCCAAATGGTCCCATCAAGGATTTAGCACACCAGTGCTCAAACTACTGAGCTATCTCTCCCTCATAAGAAGTCACTGGTGCAGTCCAGAAGTGAACCCAGCTCACCTGTATCTCAGTCCATTGGTTAGGTCACTATTCTTGCATGTGGGGGATCATGGTTCTCTTCCCCTCTCTACCTGGGGGGTGGAGGCAGAGTTGTGAAGTGAGTTCTCCCATCTCTGAGGAAAGTTCCTTAATATCTGGGCTATAAGGTATTGTAGCTGTTCCTTCAGCTGGGAGGTCAAAGTTTCAGTCCCTGCTCTACAGGAGGTAGAATGGGGAATGAACCCAGGTCTTCCAGAACACCAGTAAGGAACACTGGGCTAATGGTTGGAAGAAGGGACCCCACCTCCTCTTTCAGGTAACTTGGTCAACCAAGGCCCATTGACTCGTGCTCTAAATCATTTAGGCACTTCTAGAAATGACACCTGCAGTTTCCATTTCATTAGGAAAAGTGCTGTAGTTTGTTATAAAGGAGAAATATCCATGGTGCTCTCTCAGGAAACTTGACTTTGTTCTTCCCTGTTTTGTTGTTCACCTTAAGGTCTGCCTGAGAAGAGTGCAATTATGATTTGTGTATGTAAAGCAATGGAGGCTGGGATTTTCAAAGGAGCCTAAGGGAGTTAAGCACCCAACATGCATTGAAATGCAATTTTCACTCAGTCGGTGGGATTTTTATGGGGAGTAAGGTCTGAGTAAAGGTTGAGATCAAACCTAAGGATTTGAGTATTAAAAAAGTACATTGCCTAGACAATTTTAACCCTTTGCATCCACTGGGTAGCAATCCCTAGTCACATAACTGTCTTGAATGTCATTCGTTACATTATTTCAGAAAATTCCCACTTCATCGCACAAACTCTGACTGGACCCTTAGAATATACCCAAATCACTCTACACAACCTGTCCAGTGTAGCCTGTTCTGTAGGTTGTGTATTAATTATATTGATCATTTGAGAATTCCTAGTTCTCTCTTTGAGGGTTGATAGTTTCTTGTCCTATAACCAGTATCATTAAATTTACTATATGGTTGGGAACCCCGATGTGCACAGTTGCAACAGTCACACTATAGCAACTCTTCTATATTTACAAATAGTTCATTATTATATTTAGCAAAGTCACAAACACTCTAATTTAGTAAGGCGGATAGAGAGACTACAGAATGTACATCTGCACATCCATATTCTCACACCATCCCTTGCAAACAACCTGAAATATTAGCCATTATCTTCATTCTCATCAGCAGTGGCCATCATTCTGGCTCCTCCCAAGGGATGGATCTCTCCCTCCTACCATCCACAGACTGGGATGCAACTTCTATAATATGTTATGCCAGATGTTCTGAAACTGAGGGTCATGACCCCCCCCAACTCCCAGGCTCTCATGTGGTTATTACATATGTCACAAGCTGACAGCCTCTACCCTCAAATGCCACTCCACCTCCAGGATTTATAATAGTGTTAAATATTTTTTTTAAAAATTGTGTTTTAATTTATAAAGGGGCAGGGGTCACACTCAGAGGCTTGCTATGTGAAAGGGATTACCAATACAAAAGTTTGAGAACCACTGTGTTACACTGACATCACTATATCTAATGCATATTCAGTAGGGCCCCCCCTCCCTTAATTTGTATTTCCTCATCCTACTAATATTGAGATGTCTTTCTTCTATAGGTTAGTATATTAATACATGTAACAACCATTTCAGCTCATGACCAAACCCATCACCCCTTGCTTAAGCAGATTTGCAGTTTACTTCTGTGTTCCTTGTGGTAACACTTACTGGACCTTTCTAACTCCTGCCAATGGGCAAGCTCTTCTTCGTTCCCAAAATCTAAAGCCAATGGTTACTCTGTGCCAAGGGTTACAGCCTGCTTGACCACACTTCTGCTAACTAATGCTTCAGCTAATATCTTACAGGATACAGGCCTGTAGATTTCTTGCATTACAGCTGAATATAAAGAAAATAGCTAAATATAAGGAAGGTAAGGCACTGAATATACTAAAGGCAAGCTAGCCCTTTGAGCTACACCACTCCCAAGTTCCATGGGCTATTTGGAAGACTATCAATATCAGGAACTCAAAAAGGGCAATCAGAGCCAAGGGGCAAACCTGAGTCTCCAAGTAGCCAAGGAGTTCATAGTCAGTTCCAAGCCAGGGTCAATACCGAGTATCAGAGTCCAAGTCACATTTCAGGATCTGAGTCAGAAGGCAAAGTCCAAAACAAGCCACAGTCAAGCCAGGAGTTCAAGAACATAGAGCCAGAACAGTCAGAACAACTACAGAAGATCCATGCTGTTGCCTGGACACTTCCCAGAGCACCCATTGGGTTTATATAGGGCAAGGAGCCATGGGGCTGCTGCCTATCAAACCCTTAATGTGTAATTTCCCATGGTATGTCTCCATGGCAGGTCATGGGATATGGAGTGCAGGCTGGTTACTTCTGCTGCTGTGTAGCATTTTGGAGTGGTTAAGTGCCTAATACCTCTGCAGACCTGAGTTCTGAACTCATGGATATCTTACCTTCAAAAAAATAGAAATAAGAGTCTTGGTCTGGTTTATGGTGTTAAAGTCATTGGGAGAATTAATAGGATTTGGGCACCTCCCTTACAATCCTTTAAAATCCCAAACTTGATCTAACAACCAGGGTAAACCTTCATTGCTTATGTAGGCTGAACTGAGTGTTTTCAGTGCAAATGGCTTGTTAGGTTTTCTGAAAACACAAAACCAAACAAAACCCCCACACATGTATACAATAAGAGTCTATGGATGTGACCTATTACTCTGCAATGGCCCCATTTGGGACCTCAGGACTACAAAACCTAGCTAGGCAGGTTGGGCCAGAGTGGGAGTAAGGGGCTTAGCTGTGGGGCGGGGGGTCAGAGTGGGGATGAAAGGTGTGGCTGTGTGGCCATTTTACACTTGACTCTAAACAACAGGGAAGAAGGGGTTGCAAATCTGAAGGTGGAAGGCAATTTTGAGAGAAAGTGCTTGTGAAATGATAGATTTTGTGACTGTAAGGAAAAGAAGGAGTTCTGCAATTTCATATCTGAGTATTTTCAGGACTCTTGGATGAATGCCATCTGGTCCTCATGACTAATTACTGTGTAATTTATCAAATTGTTCCAAAACCTTCTCTGCTGACAACTCAGTATGGGACAGTTCCTTTAATTTATCACCTAAAATGAAGGGATCTCCCTCCCATCCTCTGCAGTGAAGATTATTTCAAAGACTTCATTTAGCTTCTTCACCACAGCAATGTCTTTCTTGAGTGCTCCTGTCATAAACAGATAGGTAAGGGTTAATGTTCTTTTACCTGGAAAGGAGTAACCTGAAACACCTGACCAGAGGACCAATCAGGAAACAAGACTTTTTCAAATCTGGGTGGAGGGAAGTTTGTGAGTGAGTCCTTTGTTCTTGGTCTTCTGCCTGTACTCTCTCGGTTATGAGAGGATTTTTCTGCCTCCTGCTTTTCTAATCTTCTCTTTCCCAGTTGTAAGTACAAAAGATAAGATAGTGATTTAGATGGTTTTTATTTTGTATTTACATGTGTGTAGTTGCTGGAATGTGTTAAATTGTGTTCTTTTGAATAAGGCTGCTTATTCATTTTTTTTTCTTTTAAGCAATTGACCCTGTATTTGTTACCTTAATACAGAGAGACCATTTTCATGTATTTTTCTTTCTTCTTATAAAGCTTTCTTTTTAAGACCTGTTGGAGTTTTTCTTTAGTGGGGAACTCCAGGGAATTGAGTCTGTAGCTCACCAGGGAATTGGTGGGAGGAAGAAGTCAGGGGGAAATCTGCGTGTGTTAGATTTACTAGCCTGACTTTGCATTCCCTCTGGGTGAAGGGGGAGGGGTGGAAGAGAGATTAGCTATATCAGTACTTGTGTTTTCCAGGACTGGAAATAGGGAGGGTGGAATCCCTCTGTTTAGATTCACTGAGCTTGCTTCTGTGTATCTCTCCAGGAACCCAGGGAGGGAACACCTGGAAGGGAGAAGGGAAGGGAAATGGTTTATTCCCCTTTGTTGTGAGACTCAAGGAATTTGGGTCTTGGGGTCCCCAGGGAAGGTTGCTGGGGGGACCAGAGTGCCCCAAAACACTCTAATTTTTTGGATGGCGGCAGCTTTACCAGGTCCAAGCTGGTAACTAAGCTTGGAGGTTTTCATGCTAACACCCATATTTTGGACGCTAAGGGCCAAATCTGGGAATATGTTACGACAGCTCCTTTAGCATCTTGATTATCCAGTGGCCCCACTGATTGTTTGTCTGGCTTCCTGCTTCTGATGTACTTAAAAAAAAAGTGCAGTTAATTTTTGTGTTGTTGCCGGCAGATAACTGCCTGAGGCCAAGCAACAGGGGGGGTCTGTCGCCCGGTTTGCCACGCCAATAAACACACCAGGATGGAGAAGCAAACCAAGTTTATTTGAGATCTCAAAGCGGTGCAGGGAGACTGATGCCTCAAATCAAGCACACCTAAAACAAGCAGTCTGTTCCTTTATATCCATGAGAACTTTTCTCGCTGACTCGCAATCCCCCGTTTCCCTTCCCTCTTCTGTCCAGCTGCAGCATTCTCTTCTCACACACTTCTTTGTCTTCCCCCTCCCTTTCCCCCTTTCTGCTGCAGAGACATGTATGCTGTATCTAAAAGCGGCCTTGAAACTTGCTTCAGCCTAGCTTCAATGTATTACAGCAGAGAACTGACTGTTACAACCAAAAACTAACTGCTAACACTACATTTTTGCAGCTATTAGTACATTAGGTTACACTAGGTTACACAAAGAGTTGAACCTGGAGGAACAATGGTTCACTGAGGCCTACAACAGGAGGGCTTCATTGACACTTGTGATCTACCACCCTCCCGAGTTACCTAGAGTTATACTTGGTGATACCAACAGTGTCCTTAGCTAATTTTCAATCAGTTAGTCCCTGACTATGTGAGCAAGAACAGTGTAGGCAAACATCTGAGAGAGAGAAAACATAGTACCACCTTAGAACTCTGGCCCATCCCATCCAAGATCCTATCTCCAACTGTGGCCATCCCTGATTCTTCAGAGGAAACAGACAAAAGAACCCTCCCAGAATCTATTAGTGGGAAGACGCAAGATTCATTCATGAACGGTGGTGTCCGGCTGAAACCCTGAAGCATGTCCTTTAGGAACATAAGACATAAACCAGAAGTGAGACCCAGGGTTGCTGAGCCCTGCCCCACACCATCACAGTGTCATAAATTTATCCAACACTTTCTTAAAACTAATTAAGCTGTGCATCCCTACAGCTCCTATTAGAAAGTTGTTCCAGAACTTCTCCCTTCTGAGGGTGAGAAACCTTTCTCTAATTTCCACCTGAATTTGTTCATGGCCAGTTATATCCATTTGATTTTGTGCGAACAAGGAGACAGAATTAGGAATAAGAGCTCTGGCATAACTTTTATCCCAGTGGTAGTCATCTCAGCTGTAGGAGACCCCCCGCTTCAAGTGTCTGAAGAGGAGAAACGATTGAAACAGAGATCTGTCCTCTCCCATGTACATGCCCTGGCCACTGTGTTATGGGATATCTCTCAGTTTCTCCTGTTCAAGACCCTTTGTGACTCTAACTCCAGCACTCTTTGGTTCCAATGGAGCTATGCTGATTTACACACTCTGGAGAACTGGCCAATTGACTTCAATGGATCTGCACTGATTTAGACCAGTGGAAGATTTGGCTCAAAGTGTCATTCAGTTATCTGAGCTGAGAATGTCGCATACACTAATTACTCACAAATCTCTGTTCTCTGACTTAAAAAAAAAGAGAGAGAATCAACACTAATTGAGAAACCTGAATTTTCCCAATATATTCCTTAGAGCTGTTTTCATCTCCTTGTTTTTCAGGCTGTAGATGATGGGGTTTAACATGGGGGTCAAGATGTTGTACTGGATGGAGAATATTTCATCCAGCACTGCAGAGGAGACTGAGCTGGGTTTTGTGTACTGGAGAAAACCTGTCATGTACAACAAGCCAACCACAATTAGGTGGGAGCTGCAGGTGGAGAAGGCTTTATGCCTGCCCTCAGCAGAGCGTATCCTCAGGATGGTGGAGATGATGTGAATGTAGGAGACTAGGGTGAGGAGGAAGGAGCTCAACCCAAATACCAAAGCAGAAGTAAGAAGCACCGCTTGATTGGTAAAGGTCTCAGTGCAGGACAGCTGTAACAAAGGAGGGAGCTCACAGCTGAAATGGTTGATTTGATTGGGCCCACAGAAATGCAACTTGAGGGCAACAACTGTGTTAAGAAGGGCATAGAAGAAGCCCATGGTCCATGCACCACTCACCAGCTGAACACAGATCCCTTTGCTCATTGTCTGCACATAATGTAATGGATCACAGATTGCAGCATAGCGGTCATAAGCCAGGGCTGAGAGAATGAAAGTTTCAGTACCAGCCGAGAGGCTAAAAAGGAACATCTGGGCAATGCAGCCATTGACAGAAAAAGGTTTGTGTTCCGCTAGGAAGTTCATCAGCATTTTAGGCACCGTGACTGAGGAATAGCAGATATCAACAAAGGATAAATGGAAGAGGAAGAAGTACATAGGGGTGTGAAGGTGAGAATCAGCTCTTATCACCACCATGATCACTATGTTTCCACCCAGAGTGATTAGGTAAATAACTAAAAACACTGAGAAAAGGAAAATCTGCATCTGTGGGTCACTGGAAAGTCCCAGGAGGATAAATTCGGTCACTGTGGTTTGATTTTTCATTGTCATGCATTCAGGAAATCTGTGACCTGGAAGACCAGAAAAAAATGAGATTAACACTTATTATGGGGGATGAATGTAAAGAGAGTCCTATTCCGTGCTGTAAAATGTGTAGGCTAAATTGAGAGAGGGACAGAGGATGACACCAGATAGTATTTGTGTGTTTTAAATAAACAAATTAATCTGGATACACAAAATGACTTGGGCACCTAACTGCCACTTTACAATTCTAAGTCCCAGAATCAGGTCCTACAGGTATTCACAAATACCCTGCTCAACTCTGACTAAGGGTCAGTCTGATGTGGGGCTCCATCAGTCTCTCCTCTTGAAGCTGTACCTCTGTGGATACATCATAAAAGAGGCAGTGCAGGGTTACTGGATTCTTGGTCTTCTGCATGTGGGGTGAGTGTTCAAGCCACCAGGCTATAGAGGAATTTCTTCTCTCTCTGCAATCTGGTCTTATGACTTCAATAGAGCTACAGCTGCATTACAGCAACATGGGATCTGGCAGACTGGATGCAATGAAAGTATGGCCAATTGACAATAGTTGGACATCTGGCCAAATCTATATAAATAATCTCCCTCTCCATTAGAGTCTGTCAGTTGTTCTAGACTATTTTGTTGGACACGCTATTTAATATCTGCAGTATATAATTGGATTCTTACCTATTATAACCATTAGGATTTTTCAAAAAGAAGAATCATAGAACTGAAAGAAACCTCAAGAGGTCATCTACTCCAGTCCGCTGCATTCATGGCACCTGGCAGGTGTTTTAATAATCTCCAAAAATGGAGCTTCCACAACTTTCCCAGGCAATTTATTCCAGTGCTGAACCATTCTGACAGTTAGGAAGTTTTTCCTAATGTCCAACCTAAACCACCCTGGCTGCAATTTAAGCCCATTGCCTGTTGTCCTATCCTCAGAGGTTAAGAAGAACAATTTTTCTCCCTCCTCCTTGTAACAACCTTTTATGTACTTCAAAACTGTTATCATGTCCCCTTTCACTCATCTCTTCTCCAGACAAAACAAACTCATTTTTTTCAATCTTCCCTCATAGGTCATATTTTCTAGACCTTAATCATTTTTGTTGTTCCTCTCTGGACTTTCTCCAATTTGTCCACATCTTTCCTGAAATGTGGTGCCCATAACTGGACACAATACTCCAGTTGAGACCTCGTCAGTGTGGAATAGAGCGGAAGAATTACTTCTCATGTCTTCCTTACAACACTCATCCAAACACATCCCAGAATTATGCTTTCTTTTTTTTTGCTACAGTGTTACAGTGTTAACTCATATTAAGCTTATGGTTCCCTATGACCCCCAGATCTCTTTCCACAGTTCTTCTTCCTAGGCAGCAATTTCCCTTTTTGTATGTGTGCAACTGATTGTTCCTTCCTAAATTTAGTACTTTGCATTTGCCCTTACTGAATTTCATTCTGTTTACTTCAGACCATCTCTCCAGTTTGTCCAGATAATTTTCAATTATAATGCTATCCTCCAATGCACTTCCAACCCCTCCGAGCTTGGTATCATCTGCAGACACTATGTGTTTTCTCTATGCCATTATCTAAATTATTGAGGAAGATATTGAACAGAACTCTACCCAGGACCGATCCCTTCAGGACCCCACTTGTTACACCCTTCCAACATGACTGTGAAACACTGATAACTAAACTCTGGGAACTGTCTTCCAACCAGCTATGCACCCATCTTATACTAGCTCCCTCTAGGTTGTATTTCTCTAGTTTGTTTATGATAAGGTCATGTGAGTCAGTATCAAGAAAAAAAGAATGTGACCAGAAAACATTATCATGACATAGTGACATAATTTGAAAAGAGGAGCCTGATAGAAAATGATGGGGATATTTGCTCCTGAAGTCACTTAAACCCTGAAGGATTTTTGACTCAGCTTTCTGCACGTCTGAATATGAGGCTGTAGAGACAGCAGAGAAGTTATCCTGCCCTCCTGGAAGTGAATCGCTATTTTGACATCAGTTATTAATGGAAAAGGCAATGAAATCAATGTTCTGTCCAATGTCAAAATTAAGTTTGTCCCCATATGACCCTAGAGAGAACTGAACCTTTCCTCTATTATCAGCTCATAAGACAAATGCCTAAGCAAAAGATGGACCTTGTACTAGAACCTGAATGTCAACACAGGCAGATTCTGTGCACAGGCAAATTCAATTCCAAGAGCATTTTCCGGAGAGTGCCCTTCCCCTGACCTCCCCCTCTCTCTCACACACACACACACACACACACACACACACACACACACACACACACACACACACACACACACACACACACACACACACACACACACTTACCTGCTTTCAGCTATTTCAGAGCTGCCTTAAGAAAGAGAGAGAAAGCAAGAGCTGGGTGATTGAAGTAAATCAGTTTCACCAGCCATGGTCCCTGTGCTGTAACTGAGTCTGTATGAGGAGACTGCTGCAGCCAGGCAGAAGTCAATGGGACTCTGCAGAGACTTACCCCTAGATAAGAGGGGCAGAATCTAGTCCTTTGAATGAAAAAGATACAAAAATTAAAAAGGATTAAAAATGTGAATCAACTCACCTGTCTTTTAAGCACAGATCATAAATATGGTGAGATCATTCTGACCTGTGATTTTCTCTTTGCTTAGTTTATCTACCTCCTTATTGATTTGTCTATCTAGTCTGTTTGTCTGTCTCTGGAATACAGCATCCAAGGAGACCCAATATTCTTTACCAGAGCAGTGATACTCCACAAGGTGTTTAGGGTTATCAGTGGGAGTGAAGAAAAGAGCTTTTCCTTAGCTGACTACAAGACTAGGAGCTGATTCTTGAGAGTTGTTTAAATGCTGTCTTGTTCCCCCTGGGACAAACTCTGAAGTTCACTCTCTGTAACAAGCTATCAGTAACGTTGTGCTGGGTCAGACCTTAAGCAATGGTCTACGGTACCTAAAAATGAGAGCATTGAGGTTTGGGTTATCATATGCATCCAAGTGATTTAGGTACCCAATCTCAGTGACAGTCAATTAAAAAGGCATGTGCTTAGGTTGAGATTCTCAAAGCAGCTGAAGGAGATAAATGCGCAAACAGCAGCACATTTCCTCTCCCTTAGACTCCTTTGAAGGTCCAAGTCTTAATGTACAATTACCACAGG
This sequence comes from Gopherus flavomarginatus, assembly GCF_025201925.1. Classification (NCBI taxonomy): domain Eukaryota; kingdom Metazoa; phylum Chordata; order Testudines; family Testudinidae; genus Gopherus; species Gopherus flavomarginatus. Next base: position 20,697,058 of record NC_066628.1, read on the forward strand.
TGCAGCCGAGGAGATAGAATGTGGAATGGCCAGCTATTCTTAAAAAATCACCAGTGGCTGGATACACAGGTTAAGGAATGGGAAAGGAGCCAATAGACTGTATAAGATGGCAGGAAAGAACAGGAAATGAGACCAAGGAGGAGCTTTTCTGAATACAGGTGGTAATTTTTTTCAGACAAGTAGTTTATTCACTGAAAAATGCAGTTTGCTTGGCCCAATATTTTTTGAGAATTGGAAAAAAACAAGCCAAAGTGTTTCATCCAGGGCAAAACAAACAAACAAAAAAAACAAGTAAAGTCACAAAGCAGCACAGGGAACCTTAGTGCCGCCCCTCAGGTGTCTGATGAAGTGAATATTCACCCATGAAATCTTATGCTCCAATACATCTGTTAGTCCATAAGGTGCCACAGGATTCTTTGTCGCTTTTAACCTAGTTTTTAGAGAACTCACCTGGGTCATGGGAGATCCTCATGCAATTCCTTCTCTGTCTGATGTAGAGCAGAGATTTGAAGTTAGGTCTCTTATCTCTCAGGAAAATGCTTTAATCTCTGTGAGTAGGCCGGGCTTTGACAGAATAGCAATGCACCAGGTGGGCCCATTCTTGACCAGAGAGGATGGTACAAAAATACACAGATCTCACAAGCCTGTGCTTTTTCTTTACGAATAATATCAAGGTCTCCTGAATCAGTAAGCTGCATTCCCTGCTCGTGCAGCTGGCATCGGAGCTCCAAGAACAGCAGCACTGAGCAGCCTTAACAACTTAGCAGCCTTAACAACTCTCCTCAGCATTAATAATTTGGTCTATAAGGTATTTTTGGGCAGGCTTTCCTAAGCATCTCAGAAGCTGGTTTGCTTTGTAAAGTCATCAGCACATCATCATCAGCAGAAACACATGGCTCTAATGCAGCCATGGTGGCATGTAGAATGGGTTTCCATCATGAGTGGTCCATTCCAAGTCTTCTTCCTTTCCTCTTCTCAGCTGTTTCTAATTAATATGTTTCTGCTCCATATAACAGAGTTGTCATCACTATCATATTGAATACTTGTCTCTTAGTTGTCACATAGACATTCTGACACCCAAACGTAGGCTTTTGAAGGTACTGAAATATTATTGGCACAAGATCCATCAGATGTGTGACTTCTTCAGATATAGAAACTCACTTTGTCAGACAAGTACTCAGATAGAAAAACCTATTCACCCAGTCAGTGTGGTTGCCATCTATATGCACCATTAGCAGGTCATGAGTAATCCCATGGCAAAAGAAATTTCCCATCCAAATTATTTGTCAAAGCATTCAAAGAAATCAGGATGACTTCACAAATAACTCAAGACCAACATTCACTGCTAACATTTGACTGAGTAATGAACAACATGTGTCTATGCCTTTTTCAAGAGATCAGAAAATTACATTTCTGAGCATTTCCTCACGTGATTGCTACACATAATTTGGGATTGTAAAATATGTTATGTCACAGTACACGATCAGCATTATTTATCTTTGTTCCTGTCTGTGTGGCATTTATCCTTCCATCAGCATCTATATAATCTATCTATCTGAGTGACAAGATAGGTGAGCTAATATCTTTTATTGGACCACTTTTATTGGTGAAAGAGGCAATCTTTTGAGCTACACAGAATTTTTTTCAGGTCATTGTGCAATGTGTAGTACATCCTCTATGAGGCAGATACCCCATAGCTTGTGGACATGAATTCAGCCAGCACCTCAAGGGAGGTAAACCTGCACTGGGAGGAAATTGTTTTCCCTAGGAAAGGGATCATGGGGCTGGGAACCAGCAACTGGATGTCAACTCTCAGGATCTGCTGAATGTGGCTTGCTCCTTACATGGGGCACATTGTAAAATGACTGTTACAGTTCAGACCAACTGCATCTGTATTCCCCCTCTATGGTCCAACTAGAGCATCTACTCTCAGGCTTCTCACTCCCCAGCAGTTACCTTTCTTTAGAGGAAACTCACATCTCTCTCCCAGCTGGGGAGGGTATTTTGAGGATGACCTGTTCCTAGCCTTCAATTTGTTATTTCCAGCAAAAGATTTCCTAACAGAGCAGCTTCACTTCTCTCCTCAGAGACTGCAGTCTGGGATCTAGCTGAAACTCTCCTTCCATCCCCACCCAGGTTTTTTTCCTGCTGTTTCAAGTACATCACATTCTCAGCTCAGAACAAGAACAACTCCAGACTCTGTGAGTGACTCATTTGTCCACTTTGGCTCTTTGAAGACACCTTGAAAATTTAATCAGCCAGACAATGGGTCTCAACTCAAAATGCAGCTTCAAAATGACTATTCCAGAAGAGTCAGTCACATTCTCTTCCTCCCTCCCCTACAATTTCCTTGAAAATCCACTGCACATGTCTTGTCCTCAGATGTCCTTTGAAGTTCCAAATGTCTCCTAGAGATTGCACTAATCAGAACTTCCTCCTAAATGAGCTCCATAAAATACTGTAATAGTGCATAAATATTTGCATTTTTAATACAACCAACTTCAAAGATATTTCCTTAATTCAATAAGGATTAATTTAGTCCATTAAAGTTTGTGCAGGATGTTACAGGACACTTTCATATCTGTCACAGTGACAATCTTGAAATATAGTATCTCAACCTTTTACTGCACTTACTGGACTCAATCCTTATTCCAGCCTTACTCCCATCTATATGGGATTGGCTGTTTGTGTCCTTCTAACCCATTCCAGTTTTTCTTTAACACTATCCCTTGGAAACTCTGCAGCAAATCAAATCCTTTACCATGACATCCATCCACCTAATTCGGTGTCTACCTACACTTCTCTTACCCTCCTCCTCTCAATGTAACTCCCTGCTATGCGATCTTCTTTTCACATGGCCAAACCCTCTAAGCCTGGATTCCCTCAGCTTTTCTATAACTGATACCACTTTCACACTTCTCCTACTTTGTTCATTCGAAACATGGTCAGTACCTATAACTCCAAGCACTCATCTTAATGGTTTTGTTTCCACTTGTCATAAACAGAGTGTTAAGGGTTAATGTCTCTTATACCTGCAAAGGGTTAACAAACAGTGACCTGCAAACACCTGACCAGAGGACCAATCAGGAGACAAGATACTTTCAAGTCTTGTGGAGGAAAGCCTTTGTTTGTGTGTTTTTGGGTTTGGCTTTGTTCTCTCTGGGTCCTGGATGGGACTAGAGGTGCAACCAGGTTTCTGCCAATCTCCCTGCTACAGTCTCTTATCTAATTCAGAATTGTGAGTAAGAAAAGGCGGTCATAGTCTTTTAATTTGTTTTTTTTTTTCATTTACATATGTATACTTGCTGGAAGTAGCTTAAATTGTTTTTCTGCTGGAGAAAGTTTCTTTCTATTGTTTATAAGTTGAAAGACCCTGTAACTGTTTACCTTCTAAAGTGCAGAGATAAACCTTTTCTTTTTTTCTTTTTTTTTTATTAAAAGTTTTGCTTGTAAGACCTGTGTGATTTTTTTCTCCTAGTTGAGGTTCAAGGGAATTGGTGGGAAGAAGGGAAGGATAAATTTTCTCTTTGTGTTAGATTCACGCAGCTTGAATCTGTAGTGCCTCTGGGTGAGGGGGAAGGTAACACTCCTCTCAGTGTGCTGATTCAAGAAGTTGAATCAGGCAATCTCCTAGTGTTCCCAGGGTGGGAAGGGGCTGGGAGGAAGAAGAGAGGGGGAAGGGAATGGTTTATTCCCCTTTGTTGTGAGACTCAGGGAATCTGGGTCTTGGGGTCCCCAGGGAAGGTTTTGAGGGGACCAGAGGGTATCAGGCCCTGGAAAATTACTGTTTGGTGGCAGCATATCAGATCTAAGCTGGTAATTAAGCACTATATTTAAGATCTGCCCCTGTCTCTTGCTCAGTACCCAACATTCATAGCCCTACCACAGTGCAGGCCTAACTACCGACTTGTAGATCTCACTCTACAATTAAATAGGCTTTGTGAAATCTCAAATGTTCATATAAATAGTCACATAGTGCCCAGTCTTGCAGAAGGCTTACTCCAGTGAACAGCTAGAACAAATTAAGTGAGAGTATGGACCACTGCCATCACTATGAATCTGTCTGCAGGACTGGGTCATACACAATGTTGTTTGGGCTCAAGCCTGCAGGTGGTCTAAAAGTGAAAGTCCTGCTCTCCTCAGCTGGATATCTATATGCAGAAAGGTTATGGGGATCTGTCCATTTAGTCTGAACACTCCAGTGCATGCAGTATCATGTCTATAGAGTAAAAGAAATGCATATAAACCAAAAGAGCTGAATGGAAAACGCCCATTCAGTCAGGTCATCCTTTCTTTCTTTCTATAGAATCTGCATAATATGATGGGGGTGATTTGGTGCGGTAGTGTTGGGATGGTTTTCCATGCGTGTGCAGATGGTATGAAGAAGACACATGGTTAGATTGTGGAACTTCTTTCCATAGGGATATGCTGAGATCATAAATGTAGCAAGATCCAAAAAGAGATAGGGTATGAATAATGTACAGAGTTATTATGATTAATTATGATATTACTGGAAGGGATATTAAGTATCATGTCTACTGTGACATTCTTGAATCTTCTTCTGAACATCTGTTCCTGGTCACTGTCAGAAATGGGATAGCGAATTTAGATGGCAGGTCTGTGTCAGCATGGCTATTTTTATGGATCTGTAACACAGACAATGGCATTAAAAGAAGAGAGCAGTGTTCTTCAGTAGCATTCTTTTCCCAGAGATCTCGAAATATTTTGTGTACATTAATATAAAAACCTCTGCAATACATCTGCCCATTTATTTTCTTCAAATTACAGAAGATTATTACTATCAAGCATCCATTAAACACCAATCCACTTCTAGTCTTGGTGCTTAAGATACAATTATAGAAAGTCCAAGACTCAAAAGGCTTAAATATAAAAATAAAAATCTGGAAATACTACTTCTTCTTTTATTATTATTTATTTTTTATTACATTTAGGTGAGATTAAGGCCTTGCCATTCTTGGTTCTGTATAAATGTTAGAGATGGTCAGAAAAAAAAAAAGTCACCCAGTAAATTCCAAATTTCAACATTTGTTTTAAACCCAAAATAGGCCATAAAGTTGAAATGTCAACATTTTTGTGAAAGGAAAAAATCATAAAATATTTAAATGCAGAAATATCTAAACATTTCATTTTGTCCTTTTTTATTGAAACAAACCATGCTTTTGAAGTGTCAATTTCATTGTCAATCAATATTTTGATCTAAATTATATTGAGATGAGTAGTTTTGTCATGTTGAGAGGTCAAATTGAAATGAAATTTTTGTTTAGATTTTCCCAATGAGAAAATCAAACATTTTACTTCAAAATTCAGATTTTCCAGAACAAAAACCAAAAAAAACCCAAAAATCAAAACAAAACAATCTATCATGGTAATACCAACCTTAGAAATTTGATAAAGAAAATCATGGTAAAAATGTTGACCAGAACTAACAAAGACAGACATGGTTTCTTCATGTAAATAGTCCCACTGTTCAGCTATCTCTATTTATTTTGTGTGAAGAATCTGAAAGAAGAAATTGTCCCTGTGAAAATGGAAGCAGAGGGTGGTGTCTTTCTTAAATGGGGCAGAGAGTGCATGCAATCAATACTAGAATGGGATGGGAAGAGAGATGGAAGTGGGCATATGTATGGAATTGTGACTGAACACACTAGCCAGGGAATGAAAAGATCAGGATTCTGTGTACTGTTCTCCACAGACTTTCTGGCTGACTTTGGACATGAGGCTGGGACTAAGTTATTCTCATCCAAAAGAAGTTGGGCAGCTGATTCCCCTAGACTCTTTTGAATAGCTCTACATATTGGTTGACTCTTCATTTACCCCAGACCATAGCTCTATAAGCCAAACATTGGCAATGGACGAATTTAAAGTCATATCTTTGACAGATCCTCAGCTGGCATGTATCGGAGTAGCCCAGTTTATTTCAGTGGAGCTATGCTGCTATTCGCCAGCTGGAGTTCTGTATATAAAGGTTCCTTGAGTGTTCCACTGCCAATTCAGCAAGGAGGGTGGGCTCCTCGGCTGGTCTCCACTCTTCCTGGTCCCTTTCCTTGAGCATTTCTCTCAGAGTTGTGAAATGGCCACAATATCACTAACAAAAACGGTTCATTGGAAAAAAAGCAATATCGGAGCCCACACAAGCAAACAAGCAACAGATAAAGAAACTGAAACACAGGTTGGAAGCCCTAAGGGCATAGTGTCAGGAGTAAGGAAAGCAGTAAGTGCAGGCATGAATCCCTGGGACAATACTTAAAACGGTGAAATGTGAGTTGATAAAGGTGTCATTTTGGGAAATAAACAAGTGATTTAAAGAAAGAGAGTGAAAAGTTAACTCTACAGAGGTTGGAGAGAATTAAGCAGTTAAACTTTGTGAAAATCTTAAAAGGACCATGTTAAAAAGAGAGAATTCTTGGTTTCTTTGCAGCCATTCTGAAGGGAAAATGGACCCTTTTCCAAAAGAATGCCTGTAAATAATCCAAATAAAGAGACTATCTGATTGCTATCATTTGACTATGGACAATTTAGTCAAATTCACTAAAAAAAACATGAGGGGGTTCTATTGTGCCTTGCATGGTGCTCACATTATCTGGGTGTTATTAGCAGAGAGCTGTGCTAATAAACAGAGTGGTCTGATAAACTGTGAGTCCTGAGTCTAACTTTGACAAAACTCATCTCTTAGTTGTCACATAGACATTCTGCCACCCAAAGAGAGGTATCTGAAGATGCTTAAATGCCACTGACACAAGACTGATCATACATGTGTCCTCTTCAGATATAGTCCCTCCTGCTGTCAACCAGCTACCCAGATATATACAACTATTCACGCATTCAATGTCATTGCCATCTACATTCACACCACCAGGACATTCATTTCTGTTTTATTGGAGGCATGGATGATTTTATTTTTATCATCATAGATAAAACACTTTTTTTCAGCTCATGGTCAGTAGTCTCTCCAAGTAAGGCGATATCATCCTCGTATTTAAGATCCAATCAAAATGAATCTTTAAATAGTACACCTCTACCTGGGTCACAATCAATCTTGTCGTCCGATAGTCTATTATAACATTAAATACCAAATTTTGGAGAAACATACCTAATGCACCCCTGATTCTACAGAAAATCTGTCTGTAATACAATCGCTGACCCTCGCACAAGTCAGTGTACCATAGTACTCAGGAGCACCGGCAGCCTTTTTGGGGCCCTAGGCGGCAGAAGCTCCCGCTCCCAAGAGTGGCGCCCCCAACACATGCAGCAGAAGGTCTCTCCCCAGAAATAACACCCACAAGAGTGGCGGCAGAACATCCGGCCGCCACAGTCGCCGCCCCCCAAATATCAGTGCCCTATGCGACCCCCTAGGTCACCTAATGGGTTGTGCAGGCCCTGATAGACGTATTCCTCTATGTGGCACACTAAGCTCTCATACATCCCACAATGGTGAAGCCATATCCACAGCACTGATTGATGCAATGAGTCAAAACCAGCGACAAAGTCTATAAACATGATGGTAACATCCTTTGATCACTCTAAGAGCTTTTCAGTAACATTCTATCAAGCGTGACACCTGGGTTTTCTCTTTAGTAATTATAAAGATTGTTTCAGGATCTGTCACTACTATCGTGCTTTTTATACCACATAATGGAATGTTAGTCCATTATGTGGTATGATAGTCTATAAGGTGCCACAGGACTCTTTGCTGCTATAATGGAATGTGTATTTCACCCAACAGGTTTATCTAGGAACTAGAACCTACGTCCCTCAGGGAAGAGGGAGGAAGCCCTTTCCAACAGTTGTGTAACAATTTACACTTAATGTGTCTACAAGTCAGCTAGGGGTGTGATTCACAGCTTATGCAGACTCACTCATTGTAGCTCTCATTGAGATAACTCAATCAAAATAGTAATGTAGCTGCTGTAGTACAGGCAGTGGCACGTGTTGGCATGTCAAGTACATACTCATGAGGTTCAGGCATGTTTCTACTGAGTGAAACTACTCTGTGCCTCTGCTCACTGCTGTCCATGATACTACTACTACACTGCTAATTTTGGAGTGCTAGCTCGATGAACTGGGAATCCCACCTCTAGCTCATAGTATAGACGCAGCCTTAATGAACATTGCGAGTCAATGTGTTAAAGGCTGTAGCATGCTGCCTTTGGGACACTGGAAACAGTTTGAACAGGCTGGGTCACACTGAGGAAACCACACTGAGAGTCGTACGGACACACAGGAGAATCTGGGCAGGCCAAGAGAATGCAAATCAGACAGGTTATATTCTTGTAATTTAAGAGCAAAGCCAAATTAATTTAGCTTTTAGCATAGTATGAGATTATATAACATTAAGTATGTGTGCAGGGCTCTGGCAGGAGCTGTCCTACCCAGGGGTTTTCTTGTGGTTTCAAGGTCATTATATCACAGCTCAAACCAAAATCATCTCCTGACCCTCTGTCATTGATTTCTCCAGTATGGTTCTTTTAAGAGACCTTGACTAGGTAATCAGACAGACAATGAGTATCTGCTCAAAGTGTAGCTTCAAAATATTGCCTTTTAGGTGGATCCACTCCCAAGAATTTCCTTGTAAATCCACCTCACACGTATTATCCCAAAAAGTCCTTTGAAGTCCCCAATATCGCCCAGCAATTGCATTATTCATGCCTTCCTCCTAAAGAAGCACCATGCAATCCTACAGAAGAACATAAACATTTGCATTTTTAATGCAATGAAGTCAAAGTATGTGAAACTTAATTCAGTAAAATTTGTTCAAGGATCTTTTCATATCTGCAGTATAGTAATCTAGTGCCTGAACCTCTTGCTACACTTACTTAACTCAAATTTTCTTCTAACCGTATTCCCATCTATATGAGGTTAGTTCTTCCCATCCTTATTCTCCATTCCAGTCTATCTTGAATGCTATTATTTGGAAACTCTGCAGCTAATCCTGTCCTTTAGTATGACATACATACATCTAGTTCTGGATATGCCAATCCTTCTCTTTCCCTCCACTTCTAAGTTGAACTCCCTGTTTCCTATATATTCTTCCGATTTTCTTTTCACATGGCCAAACCATCTATGCCTCAATTCCATCAACTTTTCTATAACTGATACTAACTTCACATTTCCCCTACTTCATTAGTTCCAAACATGGTCCATCCATGGAACACCAAATATCCATCTCTACATTTCCATTTCCATGGTATTTAAGATCTGCTCCTGTCTCTTCTTCATGGTCCAGAATTCAGAGCCCTGTGAAAGTTCAGGCCTAATTAACATCTTGCAGATCTCACTTTTCAGTGTGGTAGGTTTAGTGAAAATACAAATGCTCATATAAATAGGCATACAATGCAAAATCCAGCAAGAACATTACTCCTATGAAGATGTTGTAAACATGAATATTGTTATTGAAATTACACTTGAGTACCAACTCCTAGCACAAGGGTGAATGTATCTGCAGGGTTGAGATCATGCATAATGTTGATTAGATTCAGTCCTGCCAGTGGTCTATAAGTGGAATTCTTCTAAGCCTCAGCTGGAGGTCTGAATGCAGACAGGCTGTAGGGGTATGTCCATTTAGTCTAAACATTCAAGTGCATGCAGTATCATTTCTCTAGAGAAGAAGAGATTCATAAAAACATAATAGAGAAATGAAGAAGCCCACTCAGTGGATACCTCCTCCCTTTCTTTCTGTAGGATTTTCACAAGGTGAGGTTGATGGTTTGGTGAACCACTGTTGGGAGGGTGTTCCATGCATGTGCTGATGGCAAGAAGTAGAAACATAATTAGACAGTGGAAATTCTTGCCACATTTACACTTTGAAGACCAAAAAATGTAGCAATATTCAGATAATGTTTGGATAAGACAAATATCCAGGGTTATTATAATTAATTATGACAACATATTTTAAGGGATATTAAACATCATGTTTCAGGGATTACGCCATATAACCCAGTCACTGCCCCACATTAAACAGTTTTAAACAAGGTTTATAGTTCACTTTGCAAAGACCTCAGTCTGTTTAGTACCTTGGCAAACACACCATTACAAATCTCTTTTTATAACCTTTTATTAAAGACATGAAGTAAAAATTCATTTGAACTGTAAAATATTAAATCAGGCTTGCATTTTAACAGCATCTCTTGTTCCCTTTTTTTTTTTTTTGAGCTGGAGACAGTTTTTAAAAAACAATTAGGTAAGTTCATGGAGGATAGGTCATCAATGGCTATTAGTCCAGCAGGCCAGAGAGGCAACCCCCTGTTCTGGGTGTCCCTAAACCTCTGACTGCCGGAAGCTGGGACTGTGTGACAGGGGATGTATCATCAATAATTGTCTGTTCTGTTCATTCTCTTTGAAGAATCTGGCACTGGCTATTGGCAGAAAGATGATAGTGGGCTAGATGGACCGTTGGTCGGACCTGGAATTGTTTTTCATTTGTTCTTATGTTCTAACATGATAATAGGTGGTTCTCTAGTCAATGAGAGATGCTGAGGAGTGGGGTGTGTTTTAAGCCCTGCCGCTGTCAAAGAGTTCAGTCCCCATATCCCTGTGAAGGAGACAAATCCTTTTGCTTGTCATTCTCAGCTAGGGACTCTCTAAACCCACCTAAGTTTTTTTTTTTTACATGAAACTGGGAATGAAGGAGGGAGAAGAAGGAATTAGAAGGAGGAGACTGCTCATAACTTTTATCCCAATGGTGAAGGTAGTCACCTGGAATGTGAGAGAGCCCCACTTCAAGTGCCTGATAAAGAGACAGGATTTAAATAGGGGAACTCTCCCGACCCCTGTGGATGCCCTAACCGCTAGGATACACTCATGTGGGCCTCTCTCTAACTCTCGTGTTCATGCCTAAATTCCCTGGGGAGTAAACCCATTGGCTCCAATGATTATCATGTTATCCTTATTAATTATTATTGAAAATCCTTGACATTTTAGTAGGATAGAATAAGATAACTGATACTAAATGGAGTTTCAATAAATTAGTCAAAAATACAAAATAAGAGAGATTAATAGATTAAGAGAGATTATTTTTTTATAGATTTGGCCAGAATCTCAGCTGGCATAAATTGGCCATAGATCCCCTGAAGTCAGTGGGCCATATTAAATAGATATGGAGATAGAGGAAAGGAAGAAATGTGTGACTGACTGTAAGGGTACGGACTCACCTCTGTGGCGCCTCCTGCTGGTCACTTATGGGAATTAGCTCATTCCAGCTAGGAGTGCCCTCTGCAAGCCCGTGATCCGCCTGTCCTCTTGGCCCCCGTGTCCCTCCCTGGACCCCAGTGCCCTTTTAACTGGGGTGCTGCCCCCTGGCAGTACCCCACCAATCTAGTCTTCCCTTCCAGGGGAACCCTCAACCCACTATCCCCACTTTGCCTCAATATATGGCTACTGCCCAGTGTCCATCTAGCCCCTGTTCACTGGGGCAGACTGCAGTATCAGCCACTCGTCATAAGCAAAGGGGTTTGTACCTGCTGCCTTTGCCTACCCCTGTGCTGCCCCCTATAATGCCTAGTACCTCTTGGCCTTAACCTAAGCCACAGCTTGGGGCTTTCCAGGCAGGAGCTGCCCAGCTCCGCTCCCTTTCCCCAGCCCTGTTCCACTCTGGTACCCTATGTATAGCTCCCTGCAGCCAGGCCCTTCTCCCTCTACAGGCTGAGGGAGACTGGCTGGGCTTCTGGCTCACTGCCTCTTATAGGAGCCAGCTGGGCCTGACTGGGACCTGGCCACAGCTGAGCCTCCTTTCTCCCTATCAGCCCAGACTTTCTGCCCCAGCCACAGTCCTCTTCTTGGCTGTTTAAAGCCCCGAAGTGCAGGAGTGGGTAACCACCCCGCTACACTGACACTACAGAGCACTCACTCTGGATTTAGGAGACCCAAGATTCAGTACCCAGTGCTCCAGTGGTTCTTGTATAACTGAGAATCTGGCCTGCTGACTTCAATGGAGCCACACTCATTTAGACCAACGGAGGTTTTGTCTCAATGTGTCCATCAGTTACCTGAGCTGAGAATTTCCTAAACACCAGTTATCCACAGTTCTATGCTCTGATGTAAAAATATGTAATTTAATTTATTTAACATCATCAACATTACTTGAGAAACTTTAATTTCTCCAACATTTGCCTTAGAGCTGTTTTCACCTCCTTGTTTTTCAGGCTGTAGATGATGGGGTTTAACATGGGGGTCAAGATGCTGTACTGGATGCAGAACATTTCATCCAGCAGCACAGAAGAGACTGAGCTGGGTTTTGTGTACTGGAGAAAAGCTGTCAGGTACAACAAGCTGACCACAATAAGGTGGGAGCTGCAGGTGGAGAAGGCTTTATTCCTGCCCTCAGCAGAGCGTATCCTCAGAACGGTGGAGATGATGTGAATGTAGGAGATCAGTGTGAGGAGGAAGGAGATTGAGACAAATGTCAGAACAGAAGTATGAAGCACCACTTCAGTGGTGAGGGTTTCAGTGCAGGACAGTCGTAATAGAGGAGGGAGCTCACAGCTGAAATGGCTGATTTGATTGGATCCACAAAAATGCAACTTGAGGGCAAAAACAGTGTTTAGCAGGGCATAGAAGATGCCTATTGCCCATGCTCCATTCACCAGCTGAACACAGATCCTTGTGCTCATTGTTTCCATGTAATGCAACGGGTCACAGATGGCAGCATAGCGGTCATAAGCCATGGCTGAGAGAATGAAAGCTTCAGTAGCAGCTGAGAGGAAAATGAAGAACATCTGAGCTATGCAGCCAATGACAGAAATAGTTTTGCTCTCTGCTAGGAAGTTCATCAGCATATTAGGCACTGTGACTGAGGAATAACAAATATCAACAAAGGATACATGGAAAAGGAAGAAGTACATAGGGATGTGAAGGTGAGAATCAGCTCTTATCACCACCATGATCACTATGTTACCACCCAGAGTGATTAGGTGAATAACTAAAAACACCGACAAAAGGAAAATCTACATCTGTGGGTCACTGGAAAGTCCCAGGAAGATAAATTCAGTCACTGTGGTTTGATTTTTCATTGCCATTTATTCAGGAAATCTGTGACCTGAAAGACCAGACAAAAATGAAATTAACACTTATTATGAAAATAAATTGAAATAGTATGTGGAGATTATCTGTTCCAGAGGATGAATGTAAGGAGAGTCCTATTTCATTCTGTAAAATGTGTGTTTTAACTATACTAAATTTAGAGAGAGAGGCATGTGAGATGGTATTTGTGTGTTTTAAATAGACAAAATAAGCTGGATACACAAAAGGACTTGGGCATCTAATTGCCCCTTTAGATGCCTAAAACCAAGAATCACGTCCTACTTGTATTCACAAATTCCTTGCTCAGCTTTGACTAAGCGATAGTCTGACGTGGGGCTCCCTCAGTCTCTCCTCTTGAAGCTGTTCCTGTATGGATTAATCATAAAAGAGGCAGTGCAGGGTTACTGGATATTTGCTCATCTGCATGCAGAGTGAGTGTACTAACCACAAGGCTATTGAAGAATTTATTTTTTCTCTGCACTCTGGCCTTATGACTTCAATAGAGCTACAGCTGTGTCACACCAGCATGGGATCTGGCAGATTGGCTGCAGTGAAACTATGGCCAATTGACAATTGCTGGACATCTGGCCAAATCTATATAAATAATCTCCACCTCCATTACAGTCTGTCAGTTGTTCTAGAATATTTTGTTGAAAACACTATTTAATAACCGCAGTATATAATTGGATTCTTACCTATTAAAATTATTAGGATTTTTCAAGAAGAAGAAGAAGAAGAATAGAATTATAGAACTGGAAGGAACAGCAAGAGGTCATCTAGTCCAGTCCCCTGAACTCATGGCAGGACTAAGTTTAATCTAGACCATCCCTGGCAGGTGTTAGTCCAACCTGCTCTTAAAAATCTCCAATGATGGAGATTCCACTAACTCCCTAAGCAATATATTCCAGTGCTTAACCATTCTGACAGGAAGTTTTTCCAGTCTAAACTGACGTTGCTGCATTTAAACCCATTGGTTCTTGTCCTATTCTCAGAGGTTAAGAAGAACAAATTTTTCCATCCTCCTCGTTTTATGTGCTTGAAAACTGTTATCATGTCCCCACTCTGTCTTTTCTTCTCTAGACTAAACAAGCCATTTTTTTAAATCTTCCCTCATAGGTCATGTTTTCTAGACCTTTAATAATTTTTGTTGCTCTTCTCTGCACTTTTTCCAGTTTCTTCACATCTTTACTGAAATGTGGCACCCAGAACTGGACACAATAGTCCAATTGAGGCCTAATCAGAACAGAGTAGAGTGGAAGAATTACTTCTCGTGTCTTGCTTACAACAATCTTGCTAATACATCCCAGAAGGATGTTTGCTTTTTTTGCAACAGTGTTACACTGTGGACTCATATTTAGCTTGTGGTCCACTTTGACACCCAGATCCCTTTCTGCAGTTCTCCTTCCTAGGCAATCCTTTCCCATTTTGTATGTGTGCAACTGAATGTTTATTCCTAAGTGGAGTACTTTGCATTTGTCCTTATTGAATTTCATCGTATTTACTTCAGACCATCTCTCCAGTCAGTCCAGATCATGTTGAATTATAATCCTATCCTCCAAAGTTCTTCCAAGCCCTCCCAGCTTGGTATCATATGCAAATGTTATAAGTGTACTCTCTATGCATTATCTAAATCACTGATGAAGATATTGAACAGAACCAGACCAAGAACTGATCCCTTCAGGACCCCACTCATTATGCCCTTCCAACATGACTGTGAACCACTGACAAATACTCTCTGGGAACTGTTTTCCAACCAGCTATGCACTCACCTTATAGTAGCTCCATCTAGGTTGTATTTTTTAAGTTTATGAGAAGGCCATGAGATGCTATCAAGAAGAAATGAATGTGACCATCAAACATTATCTCGACATAGTGACATAATTTTGAGAAGAGGGGCCTGATAGAAAATTAATGGAACTTTTCCTCCAAAGTCACTTAAATTCCTACTCAGTGGGATTTTTGACTCCATTTTCTGCATGTCTGAATATCAGACTGTACTTACAGTAGAGAAATTATCCTGCCCTTCTGGAAGTGAATGACATCAGTTATTAATGGAAAAGGGAATAAAATCAATGTTCTCTCAAATCTCAAAATTATGTTTGTCCCCATACAACCCTAGAGGGAAACTAAAAATTTCCTCCATTATCAGTTCATGAGACAAATGCCTAAGTGCGAGCGTGCACACACACACGCACACACACCTGCTCTCAGCTATCTCAGTGCTGCCTTAAGAAAGACAGAGAAAGAGAGAGCTGGGTGATTCAAGCAAATTGGTTTCACCAGCCATGGCCCCTGTGCTGTAGCTTAGTCTGTGTGAGCAGACTGCTGTAGCCAGGTAAAAGTCAATGGGACTCTGCAGAGACCCACCCCTAGATAAGAGAGACAGAATCCGGTCCTTTGAAATGAAAAGGATACAAAAATTAAAAAGGAATAAAAATATGAATCAACTCACCTGCCTTTTAAGCACAGATCATAAATATGGTGAGATCATTCTGACCTGTGATTTCCTCTTTTCTTAGTCTATCATCCTCCTTATCAGTTTGTCTATCTAGTCTGTCTGTCTCTGGAATACAGCATCCAAGCAGATCCAATATTCTTTACCTGGAACAGTGAAACACCTCAAGGTGTGTTGGGGAGTGAAGCAAAGATCTTTTCTCTAGCTGACTCCAAGACTAGGAGCTGATTCTTGAGAGTTGTTTAAATGCTGTCTTGCTCCCCCTGGGACATTCCCTGGAGTTCACTCTCTGTAACAAGCTCCCAGTAACATTGTGCTACAGTACCTAAAAATGAGAGCACTGAGGCTTGGGTTATCATATGCATCCAAGTGATTTAGGTACCCAATCTCAGTGACAGTCAATTAAAAAGGCATGTCCTTAGGCTGAGATTCTCAAAGCAGCTGAAGGAGTTAGATGCACAAACAGCAGCACATTTCCTCTCCCTTAGACTCCTTTGAAGGTCCTAGTCTTAATGTATAATTACCACAAATGCGGTAGAGGAGAAAGAATGGGAACTGGCCAGCCATCCTTAAAAAATCACCAGTGGCTGGAAGCACAGGTTAAGGGATGAGAAAGCAGCTAATAGCCTGTATAAGATGGCAGGAAAGAACAGGAGATGAGATGAAGGAGGAGCTTTTCCAAATACATCTGGGTAAAATTTTTCAGACAAGTAGTTTATTCACTGAAAAATGCAGTTTGGTTGACCCAATACTATTTGTGAATTAAAAAAAAAAGCCAAAGTGTTTCATCCAGGGCAAAACAAACAAACAAAAAAGCCAACTAAAGTCACGAAGCAGCACAGGGCATCTTAGTACGTCCCCAGTACCTTTAAGCTAGTGGTTAGAGAACTGTCCTGGGTCATGGGAGATCGTCATGCAATTCCTTCTCTGTCTGATGTGGAACAGAGATTTGAATTTAGCTCTCTTATCTCTCAGAAAAGTGCTGTAATCTCTGTACCATAGGCCCTGCTGGAAAGCTAAGCCTAAGTAATTGTAATAACCGAAGGCTGGGAACTAGAACAGGCCGGACTTTGACAGAATAGCAATGCACCAGGTAAGCATATTGCTGACCATAGAGGACGGTGAAAAAGACGTAGATCTCTCAAGTAACTATGTAAATACATTCTTAAGAGATGGTACAAGAGGACACTGACCCCTCATAAGATAAGATTGGGATCACAGGATAATGACTGATGATGTTTGTTCTAACTAGCAGGTACCAGGATAAGGATGGTAACTAACAGCATCTGGAATGTAATATGTACCTTTTTTGTATCAGTGAATAGAAGCAGAAGTCCAACGAGGGGCATCTTTGTATTGGTCAAGGGAACAGGACCCTGGTGTCCCATCTTGTAACAGAAATACATGTCTTAGTGTCCCTGTGACCCATTGGACAGGGAGCTAATACTGTGCTTTGCTGACAATAAACCTCGCTGAGGGCCTTAGCCACCAAACCGAGCCTGTGGTCTTTCCTTAGGAAAAACATCAAGGTCTGCTGAATCACTAAGCTGCATTCCCTGCTCATGAAGCTGGCATCAGAGCTCCAAGCACTGAACAGCCTTAACAACTCTCCTCAGCCCTAACAACTTGGTCTATAAGGTATTTTGGGACAGGGCTTTCTCAGTGTCTCTGAGGCTGGTTTGCTTCATAAAGTCAGCAGCACATCAGCAGCAGCAGAAACACATGGCTCTAACGCAGCCATGGTGACATGTGGAATGGATTTCCATCTTGAATGGTCCATTCCAAGTCTTATTCCTTTCACAAGGGTCAGGATGGGATGATTTAGGTTTCTTATATCCCACAAATTGCATCTTTCAATATCATTCATGGTTGCACTGGCGCTCTACTTCCTTCTACCTCAACTCTTTAAACCTTCTGTAAAAGCATACGGCCTCCTGAACATTGCATATACTCCCACCATTGCAGTTGTCTTCTTTTCAATTAATGCAAAACTGCAATTTACTGGGATTATTTAAGTATCTCCCTGTTTGTGACAAAATTGAATCAATGGATGTCAAGGATATGTCATAACTTTTGACACTGAAAACTGTTTAATTTCTTCTCCTCAGCTGTTTTTAATGAATATGTTTCTGCTCCATATAACAGAATTGTCATCATTACCATATTGAATACTTGCCTCTTAGTTATCAAATAGACATTGTGCCTCCCAATACCACTTCTTCTTTAATTATTATTTTTTTTCTATTACAGTTAACTGAGATTAAGGCCTTGTCATGCTTTGTTCTGTACAAATGTTAGAGATGATCAGAAAAAGAAATTTCCATCACTCAGTAAATTCCATATTTCAGCATTTGTTTTAAACCCAAAATAAGCCAGAAAGTTAAAATGTCAATGTTCTTGTGAAAGGAAAAATCATAAAATATTTGAAAGCAGAAATATCTAAACATTTCATTTTATCTTTTTTGACTGAAACAAGCCAGCTTTTTGAAGTGTCAGTTTCATTCTCAATCAATATTTTGATTTAAAATGACATTGAGATGAGTAATTTTGTCATTTTAAATAGAAATGTCAACTCAATTTTTTTTAATTTCATGTTGACATTTTGAAAGGAAATCTATTATTTCATTTTGAGAGGTCAAATTGAAATAACATTTTTGTTTAGATTTTCCCAATGCAAAAGTCAAATATTTTACTTCAAAATTCAGATTATCCAGGGGAAAAAAACAATTACCCCCCCCCCAAAAAAACATTCTAACATGGTGAAATCACATTTTGAAATTGGAAAAACAATCATGGTAAAAATGTTGACTAGAACTAACAAACTTAAAAGTACCCATGATTGCTGCCATGAAGAATTGACAGCATGACAGAGTGATGCTTAGTAAGCTGGATAGCCTGAAAAAAATGAAGAGTAGGGTAGCTAAATAGAGCTACTTTTTATTTAGTAAGCAGATTGTGGAAGTTTTGAATTTGGATAACAAAGATGGACATGTGATTTTTTTTGTTTTTTTTGTTTGTTTTGCTTTGTTTTTTTAATGAAAATAGTCCCATTGTTCAACTAGCTCTGTTTATTTTGTGTGAAGAATCTGAAAGAAATTTTCCCTTTGAAAATGAGAGCCTAGGGTGGTGTCTTTTTTAAATGGGACAGAGAGTGCATGCCATCAGTACTAGGATGGGATGAGAAGAGTGATGGAAGTGGACACATGTATGGAATTTTGGCTGAATACACTAGACAGGGAATGAAGAGATCAGGATTCCATATGTTGCTTGTCACAGACTTTCTGGCTGACCTTTGGCATGAGGCTGGGACTAAGTTTTTCCCCCAGAATAGGAGTTGGACACCTGAGTCTCCTAGACACTTTTGAATAGCTCAGCCTATTGGTTGACTCTTCATTGACCCCAGATCATAGCTTTATAATTCAAACATTGGCAAACAAAGTCATATCTTTTTTCATTGAGCCAAGATCCTCAGCTGGCAGGTATGAGACTAGCCCTGTTTATTTCAGTGGATCTACACTGTTTTTCACCAACTGGGGTTCTGCATATGAAGGTGAATTTCACTTGGGTACAGAGTAGCTGCACCACTTCCTACTATGTTTATGATGTCCCTGGACACTCAGCTATACACAGGGCTTTACAACTCGACAGTGAGAGAAATTTGAGAAAAACAAAATCACTTTAGAATATGAACTCTATGGTCAGAGCCCCATTTGACGTAAATCCATGTACCTACATTGACTTGATGGCACCACGTGGAGATCTTCATCTCTACATGCAGAGAAGGAGGCTGTGTTGGTGACAACTGACTTGCAGCTATTTCAAGATGCAGCACCTGAGCTAGTCTGATTCCAATATGAGTGACCTAACCACAGGGACATGGGAGATATTGACTTGGTTCTCTCTCAGTCTCTCCTGTTCAAGTCAAAGTCCCTTCATGAATCTAGCACAGCTCTGGATCACACCCATTGGCTCCAATGGAGCTATGTTGATATACATGTGCTGTAGATTTAGCTTAAGTATGTGTGCAGGGCTCAGGCAGGAGCTGTCCTTTAACTCCTACCCAGGGATTTTTCTGTAGTTTCCAGTTCATCATATCTCAGCTCAGACCAAGAATATCTCCTGCCTCTGTCAATCATTAATGTCTCCAGTTTGGCTCTTTAAAGAGACCTTGACTAGGTTACCAGCCAGACAATGGTATCCGCTGTGACAAAGTTCCTCCTCTATCTTGGTGGGTCCTGTGCTTATTGGTAGATTTGCTCCCCTCGGTGATCTTCCCCTCTGGTGGAACCCACAGTCTGGGTCAATTCCTCCTGGTCTGATCAAGAACTGGGAGGTTTGGGGGGAACCCAGGCCCGCCCTCTACTCCGTGTTCCAGCCCAGGGCCCTGTGGATTGCAGCTGTCTACAGTGCCTCCTATAACAGCTGCATGACAGCTAAAACTCCCTGGGCTACTTCCCCATGGCCTCCTCCAAACACCTTCTTTATCCTCACCACAGGACCTTCCTCCTGGTGTCTGATAACATTTGTACTCCTTAGTCCTCCAGCAGCACACCCTCTCACTCTCAGCTCCTTGCACCTCTTTCTCCCAGCTCCTCACACGCTCACCATAAACTGAAGTGAGTTCCTTTTTAAACCCAGGTGCCCTGATTAGCCTGCCTTGATTGGCTGCAGGTGTTCTAATCAGCCTGTCTGCCTTAATTGGTTCTAGCAGGTTCTTGATTCCTCTAGTGCCTCCCCTGCTCTGGTCACTCAGGGAACAGGAAACTACTCATCCAGTGACCAGTATATTTGCCCTCTACCAGACTCCTGTACCCCACTGGTCTGGGTCTGTCACACCGCTCAAAGTGTAGCTTCAAAATAATGCATTTTAGGTGGGTCATTTGCATAATCTTCATCCCCAAACAATTTAGTTGACAATCCACTTCACACATATTATCCCCAAAAGTCCTTTGAACTCCCCAATGTCTCCCGGCAATTGCATTATTCATGTCTTCCTCCTCATAGACTCATAGACTCATAGACTCATAGACTCTAGGACTGGAAGGGACCTCGAGAGGTCATCGAGTCCAGTCCCCTGCCCTCATGGCAGGACCAAATACTGTCTAGACCATCCCTGATAGACATTTATCTAACCTACTCTTAAATATCTCCAGAGATGGAGATTCCACAACTTCCCTAGGCAATCTATTCCAGTGTTTAACTACCCTGACAGTTAGGAACTTTTTCCTAATGTCCAACCTAAATCTCCCTTGCTGCAGTTTAAGCCCATTGCTTCTTGTTCTATCATTGGAGGCTAAGGTGAACAAGTTTTCTCCCTCCTCCTGATGACACCCTTTTAGATACCTGAAAACTGCTATCATGTCCCCTCTCAGTCTTCTCTTTTCCAAACTAAACAAACCCAATTCCTTCAGCCTTCCTTCATAGGTCATGTTCTCAAGACCTTTAATCATTCTTGTTGCTCTTCTCTGGACCCTCTCCAATTTCTCCACATCTTTCTTGAAATGCGGTGCCCAGAACTGGACACAATACTCCAGTTGGGGCCTAACCAGCGCAGAGTAAAGCGGAAGAATGACTTCTCGTGTCTTGTTTACAACACACCTGTTAATGCATCCCAGAATCACGTTTGCTTTTTTTGCAACAGTATCACACTGTTGACTCATATTAAGCTTGTGGTCCACTATGACCCCTAGATCTCTTTCTGCCATACTCCTTCCTAGACAGTCTCCTCCCATTCTGTATGTGTGAAACTGATTGTTCCTTCCTAAGTGGAGCACTTTGCATTTATCTTTATTGAACTTCATCCTGTTTACCTCAGACCATTTCTCCAACTTGTCCAGATCATTTTGAATTTTGACCCTGTCCTCCAAAGCAGTTGCAATCCCTCCCAGTTTGGTATCATCTGCAAACTTAATAAGCGTACTTTCTATGCCAACATCTAAATCGTTGATGAAGATATTGAACAGAACCGGTCCCAAAACAGAACCCTGCGGAACCCCACTTGTTATACCTTTCCAGCAGGATTGGGAGCCATTAACAACTACTCTCTGAGTACGGTTATCCAGCCAGTTATGCACCCACCTTATAGTAGCCCCATCTAAATTGTACTTTCCTAGCTTATCTATAAGAATATCATGCGAGACTGTATCAAATGCCTTACTGAAGTCTAGATATATCACATCCACCGCTTCTCCCTTATCCACAAGGCTCGTTATCCTATCAAAGAATGTTATCAGATTAGTTTGACATGATTTGTTCTTTACAAATCCATGCTGGCTATTCCCGATCACCTTACCACCTTCCAAGTGTTTGCAGATGATTTCTTTGATTACCTGCTCCATTATCTTCCCTGGCACAGAAGTTAAACTAACTGGTCTGTAGTTTCCTGGGTTGTTTTTATTTCCCTTTTTATAGATGGGCACTATATTTGCCCCCTTCCAGTCTTCTGGAATCTCCCCCGTCTCCCATGATTTCCCAAAGATAATAGCTAGAGGCTCAGATACCTCTTCTATTAACTCCTTCAGTATTCTAGGATGCATTTCATCAGGCCCTGGTGACTTGCAGGCATCTAACTTTTCTAAGTGATTTTTTACTTGCTCTTTGCTTATTTTCTCTTCTAAATCAACCCTCTTCCCGTAAGCATTCACTATACTAGACATTCCTTCAGACTTCTCAGTGAAGACCGAAACAAAGAAGTCATTAAGCATCTCTGCCATTTCCAAGTCTCCCGTTACTGTTACCCCCTCCTCATTGAGCAGTGGGCCTACCCTGTCCTTAGTCTTCCTCTTGCTTCGAATGTATTGATAAAAAGTCTTCTTGTTTCCCTTTATTCCCATAGCTAGTTTGAGTTCATTTTGTGCTTTTGCTTTTCTAATCTTGCCTCTGCATTCCTGTGTTATTTGCCTATATTCATCCTTCGTGATCTGCCCTAGTTTCCATTTTTTATATGACGCCTTTTTATTTTGTAGGTCACGCAAGATCTCAAGGGTAAGCCAAGGTGGTCTTTTGCCACATTTTCTATCTTTCCTAACCATTGGAATAACTTGCTTTTGGGCCCTTAATAGCGTCCCTTTGAAAAACTGCCAACTTTCCTCAGTTGTTTTTCCCCTCAGTCTTAATTCCCATGGGACCTTGCCTATCAGCTCTCTGAGCTTACCAAAATCCGCCTTCCTGAAATCCATTGTCTCTATTCTGCTGTACTCCCTTCTACCCTTCCTTAGAATTGCAAATTCTATGATTTCATGATCACTTTCACCCAAGCTTCCTTCTACTTTCAAATTCTCAACAAGTTCCTCCCTATTTGTTAAAATCAAGTCTAGAACAGCTTCCCCCCTAGTAGCTTTTTCAACTTTCTGAAATAAGAAGTTGTCTGCAATGCAGTCCAGGAACTTATTGGATAGTCTGTGCCCCGCGGTGTTATTGTCCCAACATATATCTGGATAGTTGAAGTCCCCCATCACCACCAAATCTTGGGCTTTGGATGATTTTGTTAGTTGTTTGAAAAAAGCCTCATCCACCTCTTCCGCCTGATTAGGTGGCCTGTAGTAGACTCCCAGCACGACATCACCTGTGTTTTTTACCCCTTTTAGCCTAACCCAGAGACTCTCCACCCTTCCGTCTCCTATGTCCATCTCCACCTCAGTCCAAGTGTGTACATTTTTAATATATAAGGCAACACCTCCTCCCTTTTTCCCCTGTCTATCCTTCCTGAGCAAACTATACCCATCCACACCAACATTCCAGTCGTGTGTATTATCCCACCAAGTTTCAGTAATGCCAATTATGTCATAGTTGTATTTGTTTATTAGCACTTCCAGTTCTTCCTGCTTATTACCCATACTTCTTGCATTTGTATAAAGGCATCTAAGATACTTGTTTGATTTTGCCTCCCAGCTTTGCCCTGACCCTCCTTCCTCTCTGCCATTATAGCCCGTGCTCCCTCCTGCTTCCAACCCATCTCCCAGGTCTTGTTCCCCACTTTCCTGTGGGCTTTGCTCACCTGTCCCCGTCGAACCTAGTTTAAAGCCCTCCTTACCAGGTTAGCCAGTCTGTGCGCGAATAAGGCCTTTCCTCTCTTCGAAAGGTGAACGCCATCTGTTCCTAGCAGTCCTTCCTCAAGTAGCATCCCGTGGTCGAGGAAGCCAAAGCCCTCCTGGCGACACCATCTTCGCAGCCAGGCATTCACCTCCACAATGCATCTGTCTCTGCCCGGACCCCTACCTTCAACAGGAAGAATCGAAGAGAATACCACCTGCGCTCCAAACTCCTTAACCCGTACTCCCAGAGCCCTGTAGTCACTCTTGATCTGCTCAGCATCACACCTCGCAGTATCATTTGTGCCCACATGGATGAGTAGCATGGGATAGTAGTCAGAAGGCCGGATAATCCTCGACAAAGCCTCTGTAACGTCTCGGATACGGGCCCCTGGCAGGCAGCATACCTCCCGGGATGAACGGTCAGGGCGACAGATGGGTGTCTCCGTCCCCCTCAGCAGAGAGTCTCCAACCACCACTACCATACGTTTCTTATCAGTGGTGGCAGCAGACCTCCCAGCCTTAGGGGTACGAGACTTCACCCCCTTAACTGTTGGGGGTGATTTCTTCTCTGCTGTATCTTTTACCACAACAGGAGGGTTCGCAGCAGCGGTGGAGCACTGCCTGCTGCTAGAAGTAACCAGCTGGCCGTGTCCACCCTGAGCCTCCTCCTCCACTGGTGTGTCAGGTACACCCTGAGGCATCTCCTCTTCCACTGCAGTGTCAGTAGTCCCGTCAACTGGGACAGCACCATCAGCTGTCTCCACATGGATACTGTCCAGGAATTGCTCATGGACATAGATGTTCCTCAGCCAGGCCACCTCCTCCTGTAGCTCTCCCACCTGCTGCCTGAGAGATTCCACCAGTAGGCACCTTTCACATTGGATGCCACCCCCAGCCTGGATATCAGTAAGTGGAAATTGCAAATTACAGTCTTTGCAAGCCCACACCAGAATCTGGGTAAAAGCATCCATGCTTTGGTGCTCTGTCTGGCTACAGGCGCAGGTGGAGGAGACAGAAGCAGTGCTGGCACAGGTGTTACGGGTCCTCCTCACCATTTTAAGCCTCCCTCTGTCAAAGTCTCAAATTCCTGTCTACAGCTCTCTGTCCGCTCCTCTTTGCTGTGAACAGAAGGGTTTTCGATGGGGCTCAGGTTATGGGTTCAAGGGACCAATGGGTCACAGATGAGACCAACAAGGGAGCCCCCTCCCTTCCTACTCCCCTTCCAAACTCCCTTGCAAAACTCCCTGTTAGCAGCTCCTGTTCGCTAAGCTCCCTGGTCACTTGTGCGCAGCTTTATAAAGCCCTGGCCTGAGTGAATGCCCCGCCCACTGGTTAAGGCTCAGCCAATTACCAGAGGCTTCTAGCTTTCAAACCTTCCTAGTAGCTCCACCTCCAACTGCCAGCTACAGCACACGGTCCTTCAAACAAACAGACCAAACAGACTGACAAACACAAGCTCAGCACACAGCAAGTAACCCCCAAACACACACACAAACCCAAACACTGCAGACAGTCACTTACCCCACAGATGCTGTCTGTGCTCCTCCTTCACCTGGAGAACTCCCTTGCAAAACTCCCTGTTAGCAGCTCCTGTTCGCTAAGCTCCTAAAGAAGTGCCATGCAATCCTACAGAAGTACATAAAGAGTTGCATTTTTAATACAATAAAGTGCAAGAATGTGAAACTTAATTCAATAAGGTTTCTTCAGGATGTTACAGGATCTTGTCATATCTGCAATATAGTTTTGCACTCTTGCTTTCTATATTGCACTGTTGCAAGATAGTGTCTGAACCTCCTGCTGCACTTACTTAACTCAAATCTTTTTCTAGCTTTACTCCCATCTGTATAGGGTTTGTTCTTCATATCCTTTTATTCATTCCAGTCTCTCTTGAAAGCCATTCCTTGGAAACTGTGCAGCTAATCATATCCATTAGTATGACATCCATCTCTCTAGTTCTGGGTCTACCAACCCTTCTCTTTCCCTCTACTTCTAAGTTTAACTCCCTGTTTCCTATATATTCTTCTGATTTTCTTTTCACATGGCTAAACCATCTATGCCTCAGTTCCCTCAGCTTTTCTGTAACTGGTACCACCTTCACATTTTCCCTACCTCATTAGTTCCAAACATGGTCCATCCTTTCTATTTTCATTTCCACTGTATTCAAGATCTGCTCCTGTCGTTTCCTCACTGTCCAGAATTCAGAGCCCTGTAAAAGTGCAGGCCTAACTAAGAATTTGGTAGGTTTAGTGAAAATACAAATGTTCATATAAATAGGAATATAATGTCCAATCCATAAAAAAAAACTTTACTCCTGTGAAGATGTTGTACACATGAATAATTTTTTTGAAATTATGTGTGAATCCGGACTCCTAGCATGAGTGTGAATCTGTCTGCAGGATAGGGATTGTGCATAATATCGATTAGATTCTGTCCTGTAGGTGATCTGTACATAGAAGTCTTCTAAGCCTCAATTGAAGTTCTGAATTCAGACAGGCTGTAGGGATATGTCCATTTAGCCTAAACATTCAAGTGCTTGCAGTATCATGCATATTGAGAAGAAGAGATTCACACAGGATTTTCATAAAGTGGGGGTGATGGTTTGGTGAACCACTGTTGGGAGGGTGTTCTATGCAGGTGCTGATGGCATGAAGAAGACAAATAATTAAACAGTGGATCTTCTTGCCACATTTAGACTTTGAAGACCAGAAATGTAGCAATATTCAGATAAGGTTTGGATAAAACAAATATTCAGATTTATTATAATTAAATTATGACAACATATTTTGAAGGGATATTTAACAACGTTTTAGGGATTAAGCCACATAACATAGTAACTGTCCCACATTAAACAATTTTAAACAAAGTTCAGAGTTCACTTTACAGAGACCTCAGTCTGCTTAGTACCTTGACAAACACACCATTATTTTTTTTTTTACATTTGTCATTAAAGACAAGGAAGTAAAAAGACATTTGAAATGTAAAATGTTAAATCAGGCTTCATTTTCATATTAACAATGGTTTTTAAAGAATTAGATAAATTCATGGAGGATAAGTCCATCAGTGGCTATTAGTCCAGGCCAGAGAGGCAACCCCATGTTCTGGGTGTCCCTAAACCTCTGACTGCCAGAAGCTGGGAGCGACAGGGGATATATCACTCGATAATTGTCTGCTCTGTTCATTTCATGTGAAGAATCTGGCACTGGCCACTGGCAGAAACAGGATACTGAGTGAGATGGTCCATTGGTCTGACCTGGGATGGTCTTTCATTTGTTCTTATGGTTTAACATGATGATAGGTGGTTCCCTAGTCAATGGGAGATAACAAGGAGAGGGGTGCGTTTTAAACCTTGCCGCTGTCAAAGAGTTCAGTCCCCATATTCCCAGTCACCTGGAATGTGGGAAGGCACCGCTTCAAAGGCCTGATAAAAGGGGCTCTCTCCGCACTCATGTGTGCGCCCTAACCACCGGGATACGCTCATGTGGGTCTCTCGCTAACTCTCCTGTTTAAGCCTAACTTTCTTTGTGGCTCTAACCCTCCTGAAGAGTAAACCTATTGGCTCCAATGAGAAATATATTATCATTATTAATTATTATTATTGAAAAATCCTTGAGATTTTAATAGGATAGAATAAGATAAATGCTATTAAATAGAGTTTCAGCAAATTAATCAAAAAGAATGAACAGAAATTAGTAGATGAAGAGATACTTTTTATACAGTTGGCCAG
Organism: Gopherus flavomarginatus; assembly: GCF_025201925.1. Classification (NCBI taxonomy): domain Eukaryota; kingdom Metazoa; phylum Chordata; order Testudines; family Testudinidae; genus Gopherus; species Gopherus flavomarginatus. The sequence continues at coordinate 20,724,305 of NC_066628.1, forward strand.
ATCTTCAGCTGGTATAAATTGGCCATAGCTCCCCTGAAGTCAGTGAGCCAGATTAAAGAGTTATGGAGAGAAAGGGAGAAATATGTGAATGACTCTAAAGCCTACTGCTCAGAGCACTCATATGGATTTAGGAGACCCAAGATCCAATGACTCTTATACAGCTAGGAATCGGGCCCGCTAACTTCAGTGGAGCCATATTCATTTAGACCAACTGAGGTTTTGTCCCAGCGTGTCCATCAGTTACCTGAGCTCAGAATTTCCCAAACACAAGTTATCTACAATTCTATGCTCTGATGTAAACATAAGTCATTTATTTAAGATCATTGCCATTACTCAAGAAACTTCAATTTCCCCAACATTTGCCCTAGACCTGTTTTCACCTCCTTGTTTTTCAAGCTGTAGATAATAGGGTTTGTCACGAAGGTCAAGACGCTGTACTGGATGGAGAATATTTCACCCAGGACCACAGAAGAGACCGAACTGGATTTTGTGTACTGGAGAAAACCTGTCAGGTAAAATAAGCCAACCACAATCAGGTGGGAGCTGTGTCATAAACAGATAGTTTAAGGGTTAATGTCTCTCTTACCTGTAAAGGGTTAACAAATAGGGACCCCAAACACCTGACCAGAGGACCAATCAGGAGACAAGATAGTTTAAAATCTCGTGGGAGGGAAGCCTTTGTTTGTGGGTTTTGGGTTTGGCTTTGTTCTCTCTGAGTCCTGGACGGGCTAGAGGTGTAACCAGGTTTCTGCCAATCTCCCTGCTACAGTCTCTTATCTGTTCAGAATTGTAAGTAGAAAAGGCGGTCATAGTATTTTAATTTGTTTTCTTTTCATTTGCATATGTGTACTTGCTGGAAGTAGCTTAAATTGTGTTTCTGCTGGAGAAAGTTTCTTTCTATTGTTTATAAGTTGAAAGACCCTGTAACTTTTTACCATCTAAAGTGCAGAGATAAACCTGTTACTTTTTCTTTCTTTTTTTATTAAAAGCTTTGCTTTAAGACCTGTTTGAGTGTTTTCTCCTAGTTAAGGCTCAAGAAGCTTCAGTCTGTATTGCCTGAGGGAGGGAATGGTAAAGTTCCTCTTTGTGTTAGATTCACGGAGTTGAATCAGGTGATCTCCTAGTGTTCCCAGGGCGGGAAGGAGCTGGGGAGGAAGGAGGGAGGGGGAAGGAAATGGTTTATTCCGCTTTGTTGTGAGACTCAGGGAATTTGGGTGTTGGGACCCCCAGGGAAGGTTTTGGGGGAGACTAGAGTCGATCAGGTGCTCTACTCTAAGTCCTGATTGGTGGCAACCTGTCAGATCTAAGCTGGTAATTAAGTTTAGGGGAATTCATGCTAATACCCATATTTTGGACGCTAAGGTACAGAATTGGGAATTATA
>NC_066628.1:20725786-20790265 GCF_025201925.1 Gopherus flavomarginatus
CTCCAGAATCTATTAGTGGGAAGACGCAAGATTCATTCATGAACGGTGGTGTCCGGCTGAAACCCTGAAGCATGCCCTTTAGGAAAATAAGACATAAACCAGAAGTGAGGCCCAGGGATGATGATCCCACCCCACACCATCACACAGTCATAAATTTATCCAACACTTTCTTAAAACTAATTAAGCTGTGCATCCCTACAGCTCCTATTAGAAAGTTGTTCCAGAACTTCTCCCTTCTGAGGGTGAGAAACCTTTCTCTAATTTCCACCTGAATTTGTTCATGGCCAGTTATATCCATTTGATTTTGTGCGAACAAGGAGACAGAATTAGGAATAAGAGCTCTGGCATAACTTTTATCCCAGTGGTAGTCATCTCAGCTGTAGGAGACCCCCCGCTTCAAGTGTCTGAAGAGGAGAAACGATTGAAACAGAGATCTGTCCTCTCCCATGTACATGCCCTGGCCACTGTGTTATGGGATATCTCTCAATTTCTCCTGTTCAAGACCTTTTGTGACTCTAACTCCAGCACTCTTTGGTTCCAATGGAGCTATGCTGATTTACACACTCTGGGGAACTGGCCAATTGACTTCAATGGATCTGCACTGATTTAGACCAGTGGAAGATTTGGCTCAAAGTGTCATTCAGTTATCTGAGCTGAGAATGTCGCATACACTAATTACTCACAAATCTCTGTTCTCTGACTTAAAAAAAAAAGAGAGAGAATCAACACTAATTGAGAAACCTGAATTTTCCCAATATATTCCTTAGAGCTGTTTTCATCTCCTTGTTTTTCAGGCTGTAGATGATGGGGTTTAACATGGGGGTCAAGATGTTGTACTGGATGGAGAATATTTCATCCAGCACCACAGAGGAGACTGAGCTGGGTTTTGTGTACTGGAGAAAACCTGTCACGTACAACAAGCCAACCACAATCAGGTGGGAGCTGCAGGTGGAGAAGGCTTTATGCCTGCCCTCGGCAGAGCGTATCCTCAGGATGGTGGAGATGATGTGAATGTAGGAGATTAGGGTGAGGAGGAAGGAGCTCAACCCAAATACCAAAGCAGAAGTAAGAAGCACCGCTTGATTGGTAAAGGTCTCAGTGCAGGACAGCTGTAACAAAGGAGGGAGCTCACAGCTGAAATGGTTGATTTGATTGGGCCCACAGAAATGCAACTTGAGGGCAACAACTGTGTTAAGAAGGGCATAGAAGAAGCCCATGGTCCATGCACCACTCACCAGCTGAACACAGATCCCTTTGCTCATTGTCTGCACATAATGTAATGGATCACAGATTGCAGCATAGCGGTCATAAGCCATGGCTGAGAGAATGAAAGTTTCAGTACCAGCCGAGAGGCTAAAAAGGAACATCTGGGCAATGCAGCCATTGACAGAAATAGTTTTGTGTTCCGCTAGGAAGTTCATCAGCATTTTAGGCACCGTGACTGAGGAATAGCAGATATCAACAAAGGATAAATGGAAGAGGAAGAAGTACATAGGGGTGTGAAGGTGAGAATCAGCTCTTATCACCACCATGATCACTATGTTTCCACCCAGAGTGATTAGGTAAATAACTAAAAACACAGAGAAAAGGAAAATCTGCATCTGTGGGTCACTGGAAAGTCCCAGGAGGATAAATTCGGTCACTGTGGTTTGATTTTTCATTGTCATGCATTCAGGAAATCTGTGACCTGGAAGACCAGAAAAAAATGAGATTAACACTTATTATGGGGGATGAATGTAAAGAGAGTCATATTCCGTGCTGTAAAATGTGTAGGCTAAGTTGAGAGAGGGACAGAGGATGACACCAGATGGTATTTGTGTGTTTTAAATAAACAAATTAATCTGGATACACAAAATGACTTGGGCACCTAACTGCCACTTTACAATTCTAAGTCCCAGAATCAGGTCCTACAGGTATTCACAAATACCCTGCTCAACTCTGACTAAGGGTCAGTCTGATGTGGGGCTCCATCAGTCTCTCCTCTTGAAGCTGTACCTCTGTGGATACATCATAAAAGAGGCAGTGCAGGGTTACTGGATTCTTGGTCTTCTGCATGTGGGGTGAGTGTTCAAGCCACCAGGCTATAGAGGAATTTCTTCTCTCTCTGCAATCTGGTCTTATGACTTCAATAGAGCTACAGCTGCATTACAGCAACATGGGATCTGGCAGACTGGATGCAATGAAAGTATGGCCAATTGACAATAGTTGGACATCTGGCCAAATCTATATAAATAATCTCCCTCTCCATTAGAGTCTGTCAGTTGTTCTAGACTATTTTGTTGGACACGCTATTTAATATCTGCAGTATATAATTGGATTCTTACCTATTATAACCATTAGGATTTTTCAAAAAGAAGAAGAATCATAGAACTGAAAGAAACCTCAAGAGGTCATCTACTCCAGTCCGCTGCATTCATGGCACCTGGCAGGTGTTTGTCCAACCTACTTTTAATAATCTCCAAAAATGGAGCTTCCACAACTTTCCCAGGCAATTTATTCCAGTGCTGAACCACTCTGACAGTTAGGAAGTTTTCCTAATGTCCAACCTAAACCACCCTGGCTGCAATTTAAGCCCATTGCCTGTTGTCCTTTCCTCAGAGGTTAAGAAGAACAATTTTTCTCCCTCCTCCTTGTAACAACCTTTTATGTACTTCAAAACTGTTATCATGTCCCCTTTCACTCATCTCTTCTCCAGACAAAACAAACTCATTTTTTTCAATCTTCCCTCATAGGTCTTATTTTCTAGACCTTAATCATTTTTGTTGTTCCTCTCTGGACTTTCTCCAATTTGTCTACATCTTTCCTGAAATGTGGCGCCCATAACTGGACACAATACTCCAGTTGAGACCTTGTCAGTGTGGAATAGAGCGGAAGAATTACTTCTCATGTCTTCCTTACAATACTCATCTAAACACATCCCAGAATTATGCTTTTTTTTTTGCTACAGTGTTACAGTGTTAACTCATATTAAGCTTATGGTTCCCTATGACCCCCAGATCTCTTTCCACAGTTCTTCTTCCTAGGCAGCAATTTCCCTTTTTGTATGTGTGCAATTGATTGTTCCTTCCTAAATTTAGTACTTTGCATTTGCCCTTACTGAATTTCATTCTGTTTACTTCAGACCATCTCTCCAGTTTGTCCAGATAATTTTCAATTATAATGCTATCCTCCAATGCACTTCCAACCCCTCCCAGCTTGGTATCATCTGCAGACACTATGTGTTTTCTCTATGCCATTATCTAAATTATTGAGGAAGATATTGAACAGAACCCTACCCAGGACCGATCCCTTCAGGACCCCACTTGTTACACCCTTCCAACATGACTGTGAAACACTGATAACTAAACTCTGGGAACTGTCTTCCAACCAGCTATGCACCCACCTTATACTAGCTCCATCTAGGTTGTATTTCTCTAGTTTGTTTATGATAAGGTCATGTGAGTCAGTATCAAGAAAAAAAGAATGTGACCAGAAAACATTATCTTGACATAGTGACATAATTTGAAAAGAGGGGCCTGATAGAAAATGAAGGGGATATTTGCTCCTAAAGTCACTTAAACCCTGAAGGATTTTTGACTCAGCTTTCTGCACGTCTGAATATGAGGCTGTAGAGACAGCAGAGAAGTTATCCTGCCCTCCTGGAAGTGAATCGCTATTTTGACATTAGTTATTAATGGAAAAGGTAATGAAATCAATGTTCTGTCCAATGTCAAAATTAAGTTTGTCCCCATATGACCCTAGAGAGAACTGAACCTTTCCTCTATTATCAGCTCATGAGACAAATGCCTAAGCAAAAGATGGACCTTGTACTAGAACCTGAATGTCAACACAGGCAGATTCTGTGCACAGGCAAATTCAATTCCAAGAGCATTTTCCGGAGAGTGCCCTTCCCCTGACCTCCCCCTCACACACACACACACACACACTCACACACACACACACACACACACACACCTGCTTTCAGCTATTTCAGAGCTGCCTTAAGAAAGAGAGAGAAAGCAAGAGCTGGGTGATTGAAGTAAATCAGTTTCACCAGCCATGGTCCCTGTGCTGTAACTGAGTCTATATGAGGAGACTGCTGCAGCCAGGCAGAAGTCAATGGGACTCTGCAGAGACTTACCCCTAGATAAGAGGGGCAGAATCTAGTCCTTTGAATGAAAAAGATACAAAAATTAAAAAGGATTAAAAATGTGAATCAACTCACCTGCCTTTTAAGCACAGATCATAAATATGGTGAGATCATTCTGACCTGTGATTTTCTCTTTGCTTAGTTTATCTACCTCCTTATTGATTTGTCTATCTAGTCTGTTTGTCTGTCTCTGGAATACAGCATCCAAGGAGACCCAATATTCTTTACCAGAGCAGTGATACTCCACAAGGTGTTTAGGGTTATCAGTGGGAGTGAAGAAAAGAGCTTTTCCTTAGCTGACTACAAGACTAGGAGCTGATTCTTGAGAGTTGTTTAAATGCTGTCTTGTTCCCCTTGGGACAAACTCTGAAGTTCACTCTCTGTAACAAGCTATCAGTAACGTTGTGCTGGGTCAGCCCTTAAGCAATGGTCTACGGTACCTAAAAATGAGAGCATTGAGGTTTGGGTTATCATATGCATCCAAGTGATTTAGGTACCCAATCTCAGTGACAGTCAATTAAAAAGGCATGTGCTTAGGTTGAGATTCTCAAAGCAGCTGAAGGAGATAAATGCGCAAACAGCAGCACATTTCCTCTCCCTTAGACTCCTTTGAAGGTCCAAGTCTTAATGTACAATTACCACAGGTGCAGCCGAGGAGATAGAATGTGGAATGGCCAGCTATCCTTAAAAAATCACCAGTGGCTGGATACACAGGTTAAGGAATGGGAAAGGAGCCAATAGACTGTATAAGATGGCAGGAAAGAACAGGAAATGAGACCAAGGAGGAGCTTTTCTGAATACAGGTGGTAATTTTTTTTCAGACAAGTAGTTTATTCACTGAAAAATGCAGTTTGCTTGGCCCAATATTTTTTGAGAATTGGAAAAAAACAAGCCAAAGTGTTTCATCCAGGGCAAAACAAACAAACAAAAAAACCAAGTAAAGTCACAAAGCAGCACAGGCAACCTTTGTGCCGCCCCTCAGGTGTCTGATGAAGTGAATATTCACCCATGAAATCTTATGCTCCAATACATCTGTTAGTCCATAAGGTGCCACAAGATTCTTTGTCGCTTTTAACCTAGTTTTTAGAGAACTCACCTGGGTCATGGGAGATCCTCATGCAATTCCTTCTCTGTCTGATGTAGAGCAGAGATTTGAAGTTAGGTCTCTTATCTCTCAGGAAAATGCTTTAATCTCTATGAGTAGGCCGGGCTTTGACAGAATAGCAATGCACCAGGTGGGCCCATTCTTGACCAGAGAGGATGGTACAAAAATACACAGATCTCACAAGCCTGTGCTTTTTCTTTCCGAATAATATCAAGGTCTCCTGAATCAGTAAGCTGCATTCCCTGCTCGTGCAGCTGGCATCAGAGCTCCAAGAACAGCAGCACTGAGCAGCCTTAACAACTTAGCAACCTTAACAACTCTCCTCAGCATTAATAATTTGGTCTATAAGGTATTTTTGGGCAGGCTTTCCTAAGCATCTCAGAAGCTGGTTTGCTTTGTAAAGTCATCAGCACATCATCATCAGCAGAAACACATGGCTTTAATGCAGCCATGGTGGCATGTAGAATGGGTTTCCATCACGAGTGGTCCATTCCAAGTCTTCTTCCTTTCCTCTTCTCAGCTGTTTCTAATTAATATGTTTCTGCTCCATATAACAGAGTTGTCATCACTATCATATTGAATACTTGTCTCTTAGTTGTCACATAGACATTCTGACACCCAAACATAGGCTTTTGAAGGTACTGAAATATTATTGGCACAAGACCCATCAGATGTGTGACTTCTTCAGATATAGAAACTCACTTTGTCAGACAAGTACTCAGATAGAAAAACCTATTCACCCAGTCAGTGTGGTTGCCATCTATATGCACCATGAGTAATCCCATGGCAAAAGAAATTTCCCATCCAAATTATTTGTCAAAGCATTCAGAGAAATCAGGATGACTTCACAAATAACTCAAGACCAACATTCACTGCTAACATTTGACTGAGTAATGAACAACATGTGTCTATGCCTTTTTCAAGAGATCAGAAAATTACATTTCTGAGCATTTCCTCACGTGATTGCTACACATAATTTGGGATTGTAAAATATGTTATGTCACAGTACACGATCAGCATTATTTATCTTTGTTCCTATCTGTGTGGCATTTATCCTTCCATCAGCATCTATATAATCTATCTATCTGAGTGACAAGATTGGTGAGCTAATATCTTTTATTGGACCACTTTTATTGGTGAAAGAGGCAATCTTTCGAGCTACACAGAATTTTTTTTTCAGGTCATTGTGCAATGTGTAGTACATCCTCTATGAGGCAGATACCCCATAGCTTGTGGACATGAATTCAGCCAGCACCTCAAGGGAGGTAAACCTGCACTGGGAGGAAATTGTTTTCCCTAGGAAAGGGATCATGGGGCTGGGAACCAGCAACTGGATGTCAACTCTCAGGATCTGCTGAATGTGGCTTGCTCCTTACATGGGGCACATTGTAAAATGACTGTTACAGTTCAGACCAACTGCATCTGTATTCCCCCTCTATGGTCCAACTAGAGCATCTACTCTCAGGCTTCTCACTCCCCAGCAGTTGCCTTTCTTTAGAGGAAACACATCTCTCTCCCAGCTGGGGAGGGTATTTTGAGGATGACCTGTTCCTAGCCTTCAAATTGTTATTTCCAGCAAAAGATTTCCTAACAGAGCAGCTTCACTTCTCTCCTCAGAGACTGCAGTCTGGGATCTAGCTGAAACTCTCCTTCCATCCCCACCCAGGTTTTTTTCCTGCTGTTTCAAGTACATCACATCCTCAGCTCAGAACAAGAACAACTCCAGACTCTGTGAGTGACTCATTTGTCCACTTTGGCTCTTTGAAGACACCTTGAAAATGTAATCAGCCAGACAATGGGTCTCAACTCAAAATGCAGCTTCAAAATGACTATTCCAGAAGAGTCAGTCACATTCTCTTCCTCCCTCCCCTACAATTTCCTTGAAAATCCACTGCACATGTCTTGTCCTCAGATGTCCTTTAAAGTTCCAAATGTCTCCTAGAGATTGCACTAATCAGAACTTCCTCCTAAATGAGCTCCATAAAATACTGTAATAGTGCATAAATATTTGCATTTTTAATACAACCAACTTCAAAGATATTTCCTTAATTCAATAAGGATTAATTTAGTCCATTAAAGTTTGTGCAGGATGTTACAGGACACTTTCATATCTGTCACAGTGACAATCTTGAAATATAGTATCTCAACCTTTTACTGCACTTACTGGACTCAATCCTTATTCCAGCCTTACTCCCATCTATATGGGATTGGCTGTTTGTGTCCTTCTAACCCATTCCAGTTTTTCTTTAACACTATCCCTTGGAAACTCTGCAGCAAATCAAATCCTTTACCATGACATCCATCCACCTAATTCGGTGTCTACCTACACTTCTCTTACTCTCCTCCTCTCAATGTAACTCCCTGCTATGCGATCTTCTTTTCACATGGCCAAACCCTCTAAGCCTGGATTCCCTCAGCTTTTCTATAACTGATACCACTTTCACACTTCTCCTACTTTGTTCATTCGAAACATGGTCAGTACCTATAACTCCAAGCACTCATCTTAATGGTTTTGTTTCCACTTCTCATAAACAGTGTTAAGGGTTAATGTCTCTTATACCTGTAAAGGGTTAACAAACAGTGACCTGCAAACACCTGACCAGAGGACCAATCAGGAGACAAGATACTTTCAAATCTTGTGGAGGGAAGCCTTTGTTTGTGGGTTTTTGGGTTTGGCTTTGTTCTCTCTTGGTCCTGGATGGGACTAGAGGTGCAACGAGGTTTCTGCCAATCTCCCTGCTACAGTCTCTTATCTAATTCAGAATTGTGAGTAAGAAAAGGCGGTCATAGTCTTTTAATTTGTTTTTTTTTTTTCATTTACATATGTATACTTGCTGGAAGTAGCTTAAATTGTTTTTCTGCTGGAGAAAGTTTCTTTCTATTGTTTATAAGTTGAAAGACCCTGTAACTGTTTACCTTCTAAAGTGCAGAGATAAACCTTTTATTTTTTTCTTTTTTTTTTATTAAAAGTTTTGCTTGTAAGACCTGTGTGATTTTTTTCTCCTAGTTGAGGTTCAAGGGAATTGGTGGGAAGAAGGGAAGGATAAATTTTCTCTTTGTGTTAGATTCACGCAGCTTGAATCTGTAGTGCCTCTGGGTGAGGGGGAAGGTAACACTCCTCTCAGTGTGCTGATTCAAGAAGTTGAATCAGGCAATCTCCTAGTGTTCCCAGGGCGGGAAGGGGCTGGGAGGAAGAAGAGAGGGGGAAGGGAATGGTTTATTCCCCTTTGTTGTGAGACTCAGGGAATCTGGGTCTTGGGGTCCCCAGGGAAGGTTTTGAGGGGACCAGAGGGTATCAGGCCCTGGAAAATTCCTGTTTGGTGGCAGCATATCAGATCTAAGCTGGTAATTAAAGCACTATATTTAAGATTTGCCCCTGTCTCTTGCTCAGTACCCAACATTCATAGCCCTACCACAGTGCAGGCCTAACTACTGACTTGTAGATCTCACTCTACACTTAAATAGGCTTTGTGAAATCTCAAATGTTCATATAAATAGTCACATAGTGCCCAGTTTTGCAGAAGGCTTACTCCAGTGAACAGCTAGAACAAATTAAGTGAGAGTATGGACCACTGCCATCACTATGAATCTGTCTGCAGGACTGGGTCATACACAATGTTGTTTGGGCTCAAGCCTGCAGGTGGTCTAAAAGTGAAAGTCCTGCTCTCCTCAGCTGGATATCTATATGCAGAAAGGTTATGGGGATCTGTCCATTTAGTCTGAACACTCCAGTGCATGCAGTATCATGTCTGTAGAGTAAAAGAAATGCATATAAACCAAAAGAGCTGAATGGAAAACGCCCATTCAGTGAGGTCATCCTTTCTTTCTTTCTATAGAATCTGCATAATATGATGGGGGTGATTTGGTGCGGTAGTGTTGGGATGGTTTTCCATGCGTGTGCAGATGGTATGAAGAAGACACATGGTTAGATTGTGGAACTTCTTGCCATAGGGATATGCTGAGATCATAAATGTAGCAAGATCCAAAAAGAGATAGGGTATGAATAATGTACAGAGTTATTATGATTAATTATGATATTACTGGAAGGGATATTAAGTATCATGTCTACTGTGACATTCTTGAATCTTCTTCTGAACATCTGTTCCTGGTCACTGTCAGAAATGGAATAGCGAATTTAGATGGCACATCTGTCTCAGCATGGCTATTTTTATGGCTCTGTGACACAGACAATGGCATTACAAGAGAGCAGTGTTCTTCAGTAGCATTCTTTTCCCAGAGATCTCAAAATATTTTGTGTACATTAATATATAAACCTCTGCAATACATCTGCCCATTTATTTTCTTCAAATTACAGAAGATTATTACTATCAAGCATCCATTAAACACCAATCCACTTCTAGTCTTTGTGCTTAAGATACAATTATAGAAAGTCCAAGACTCAAAAGGCTTTAATTTAAAAAAAAAATCTGGAAATACTACTTCTTCTTTTTATTATTATTTATTTTTTATTACAATTAGGTGAGATTAAGGCCTTGTCATTCTTGGTTCTGTATAAATGTTAGAGATGGTCAGAAAAAAAAAAGTCACCCAGTAAATTCCAAATTTCAACATTTGTTTTAAACCCAAAATAGGCCATAAAGTTGAAATGTCAACATTTTTGTGAAAGGAAAAAATCATAAAATATTTAAATGCAGAAATATCTAAACATTTCATTTTGTCCTTTTTTATTGAAACAAACCATGCTTTTGAAGTGTCAATTTCATTGTCAATCAATATTTTGATCTAAATTATATTGAGATGAGTAGTTTTGTCATGTTGAGAGGTCAAATTGAAATGAAATTTTTGTTTAGATTTTCCCAATGAGAAAATCATACATTTTACTTCAAAATTCAGATTTTCCAGAACAAAAACAAAAAAAAACCCAAAAACCAAAACAAAACAATCTATCATGGTAATACCAACCTTTGAAATTTGATAAAAAAAATCATGGTAAAAATGTTGACCAGAACTAACAAAGACAGACATGGTTTCTTCATGTAAATAGTCCCATTGTTCAGCTATCTCTATTTATTTTGTGTGAAGAATCTGAAAGAAGAAATTGTCCCTGTGAAAATGGAAGCAGAGGGTGGTGTCTTTCTTAAATGGGGCAGAGAGTGCATGCAATCAATACTAGGATGGGATGGGAAGAGAGATGGAAGTGGGCATATGTATGGAATTGTGACTGAACACACTAGCCAGGGAATGAAAAGATCAGGATTCTGTGTACTGTTCTCCACAGACTTTCTGGCTGACCTTGGACATGAGGCTGGGACTAAGTTATTCTCATCCAAAAGAAGTTGGGCAGCTGATTCCCCTAGACTCTTTTGAATAGCTCTATATATTGGTTGACTCTTTATTTACCCCAGACCATAGCTCTATAAGCCAAACATTGGCAATGGACGAATTTAAAGTCATATCTTTGAGAGATCCTCAGCTGGCATGTATCGGAGTAGCCCAGTTTATTTCAGTGGAGCTATGCTGCTATTCGCCAGCTGGAGTTCTATATATAAAGGTTCCTTGAGTGTTCCACTGCCAGTTCAGCAAGGAGGGTGGGCTCCTCGGCTGGTCTCCACTCTTCCTGGTCCCTTTCCTTGAGCATTTCTCTCAGAGTTGTGAAATGGCCACAATATCACTAACAAAAACGGTTCATTGGAAAAAAACAATATCGGAGCCCACACAAGCAGACAAGCAACAGATAAAGAAACTGAAACACAGGTTGGAAGCCCTAAGGGCATAGTGTCAGGAGTAAGGGAAGCAGTAAGTGCAGGCATGAATCCCTGGGACAATACTTAAAACGGTGAAATGTGAGTTGATAAAGGTGTCATTTTGGGAAATAAACAAGTGATTAAAGAAAGAGAGTGAAAAGTTAACTCTACAGAGGTTGGAGAGAATTAAGCAGTTAAACTTTGTGAAAATCTTAAAAAGGACTATGTTAAAAAGAGAGAATTCTTGGTTTCTTTGCAGCCATTCTGAAGGGAAAATGGACCCTTTTCCAAAAGAATGCCTGTAAATAATCCAAATAAAGAGACTATCTGATTGCTATCATTTGACTATGGACAATTTAGTCAAATTCACTAAAAAAAACATGAGGGGGTTCTATTGTGTCTTGCATGGTGCTCACATTATCTGGGTGTTATTAGCAAAGAGCTGTGCTAATAAGCAGAGTGGTCTGATAAACTGTGAGTCCTGAGTCTAACTTTGACAAAACTCATCTCTTAGTTGTCACATAGACATTCTGCCACCCAAAGAGAGGTATCTGAAGATGCTTAAATGCCACTGACACAAGACTGATCATACATGTGTCCTCTTCAGATATAGTCCCTCCTGCTGTCAACCAGCTACCCAGATATATACAACTATTCACGCATTCAATGTCATTGCCATCTACATTCACACCACCAGGACATTCATTTCTGTTTTATTGGATTATTTTAATTTTATCATCATAGATAAAACACTTTTTTTCAGCTCATGGTCAGTAGTCTCTCCAAGTAAGGCGATATCATCCTCGTATTTAAGATCCAATCAAAATGAATCTTTAAATAGTACACCTCTACCTGGGCCACAATCAATCTTGTCGTCCGATAGTCTATTATAACATTAAATACCAAGTTTTGGAGAAACATACCTAATGCACCCCTGATTCTACAGAAAATCTGTCTGTAATACAATCGTTGACCCTCGCACAAGTCAGTGTACCATAGTACTCAGGAGCACCGGCAGCCTTTTTGGGGCCCTAGGCGGCAGAAGCTCCCGCTCCCAAGAGTGGCGCCCCCAACACATGCAGCAGAAGGTCTCTCCCCAGAAATAACACCCACAAGAGCGGCGGCAGAACATCCGGCCGCCACAGTCGCCGCCCCCCAAATGTCAGTGCCCTATGCGACCCCCTAGGTCATCTAATGGGTTGTGCAGGCCCTGATAGACTTATTCCTCTATGTGGCACACTAAGCTCTCATACATCCCACAATGGTGAAGCCATATCCACAGCACTGATTGATGCAATGAGTCAAAACCAGTGACAAAGTCTATAAACATGATGGTAACATCCTTTGATCACTCTAAGAGCTTTTCAGTAACATTCTATCAAGCGTGACACCTGGGTTTTCTCTTTAGTAATTATAAAGATTGTTTCAGGATCTGTCACTACTATCGTGCTTTTTATACCACATAATGGAATGTTAGTCCATTATGTGGTATGATAGTCTATAAGGTGCCACAGGACTCTTTGCTGCTATAATGGAATGTGTATTTCACCCAACAGGTTTATCTAGGAACTAGAACCTACGTCCCTCAGGGAAGAGGGAGGAAGCCCTTTCCAACAGTTGCGAAACAACTTACACTTAATGTGTCTACAGGTCAGCTGGGGTGTGATTCACAGCTTATGCAGACTCACTCATTGTAGCTCTCATTGAGATAACTCAATCAAAATAGTAATGTAGCTGCTGTAGTACAGGCAGTGGCACGTGTTGGCATGTCAAGTACATACTCATGAGGTTCAGGCATGTTTCTACTGAGTGAAACTAGTCTGTGCCTCTGCTCACTGCTGTCCATGATACTACTACTACACTGCTAATTTTGGAGTGCTAGCTCGATGAACTGGGAATCCCACCTCTAGCTCATAGTATAGACGCAGCCTTAATGAACATGGTGAGTCAATGTGTTAAAGGCTGTAGCATGCTGCCTGTGGGACACTGGAAACAGTTTGAACAGGCTGGGTCACACTGAGGAAACCACACTGAGAGTCGTACGGACACACAGGAGAATCTGGGCAGGCCAAGAGAATGCAAATCAGACAGGTTATATTCTTGTAATTTAAGAGCGAAGCCAAATTAATTTAGCTTTTAGCATAGTATGAGATTATATAACATTAAGTATGTGTGCAGGGCTCTGGCAGGAGCTGTCCTACCCAGGGGTTTTCTTGTGGTTTCAAGGTCATTATATCACAGCTCAAAGCAAAATCATCTCCTGACCCTCTGTCATTGATTTCTCCAGTATGGTTCTTTTAAGAGACCTTGACTAGGTAATCAGACAGACAATGGGTATCTGCTCAAAGTGTAGCTTCAAAATATTGCCTTTTAGGTGGATCCACTCCCAAGAATTTCCTTGTAAATCCACCTCACACGTATTATCCCAAAAAGTCCTTTGAAGTCCCCAATATCGCCCAGCAATTGCATTATTCATGTCTTCCTCCTAAAGAAGCACCATGCAATCCTACAGAAGAACATAAACATTTGCATTTTTAATGCAATGAAGTCAAAGTATGTGAAACTTAATTCAGTAAAATTTGTTCAAGGATCTTTTCATATCTGCAGTATAGTAATCTAGTGCCTGAACCTCTTGCTACACTTACTTAACTCAAATTTTCTTCTAACCGTATTCCCATCTATATGAGGTTAGTTCTTCCCATCCTTATTCTCCATTCCAGTCTGTCTTGAATACTGTTATTTGGAAACTCTGCAGCTAATCCTGTCCTTTAGTATGAGATACATACATCTAGTTCTGGATATGCCAATCCTTCTCTTTCCCTCCACTTCTAAGTTGAACTCCCTGTTTCCTATATATTCTTCCGATTTTCTTTTCACATGGCCAAACCATCTATGCCTCAATTCCATCAACTTTTCTATAACTGATACTAACTTCACATTTCCCCTACTTCATTAGTTCCAAACATGGTCCATCCATGGAACACCAAATATCCATCTCTTCATTTCCATTTCCATGGTATTTAAGATCTGCTTCTGTCTCTTCTTCATGGTCCAGAATTCAGAGCCCTGTGAAAGTTCAGGCCTAATTAACATCTTGCAGATCTCACTTTTCAGTGTGGTAGGTTTAGTGAAAATACAAATGCTCATATAAATAGGCATATAATGGCAAAATCCAGTACGGACGTTACTCCTATGAAGATGTTGTAAACATGAATATTGTTATTGAAATTACACTTGAGTACCAACTCCTAGCACGAGGGTCAATGTATCTGCAGGGTTGAGATCATGCATAATGTTGATTAGATTCAGTCCTGCCAGTGGTCTATAAGTGGAATTCTTCTAAGCCTCAGTTGGAGGTCTGAATGCAGACAGGCTGTAGGGGTATGTCCATTTAGTCTAAGCATTCAAGTGCATGCAGTATCATGTCTCTAGAGAAGAAGAGATTCACAAAAACATAATAGGGAAATGAAGAAGCCCACTCAGTGGATACCTCCTCCCTTTCTTCCTCTAGGATTTTCATAAGGTGAGGTTGATGGTTTGGTGAACCGCTGTTGGGAGGGTGTTCCATGCATGTGCTGATGGCAAGAAGAAGAAACATAATTAGACAGTGGAACTTCTTGCCACATTTACACTTTGAAGACCAAAAAATGTAGCAATATTCAGATAATGTTTGGATAAGACAAATATCCAGGGTTATTATAATTAATTATGACAACATATTTTAAGGGATATTAAACATCATGTTTCAGGGATTACGCCACATAACCCAGTCACTGTCCCACATTAAACAGTTTTAAACAAGGTTCAGAGTTCACTTTGCAAAGACTTCAGTCTGTTTAGTACCTTGGCAAACACACCATTAAAAATCTCTTTTTATAACCTTTTATTAAAGACATGAAGTAAAAATTCATTTGAACTGTAAAATATTAAATCAGGCTTTCATTTTAACAGCATCTCTTGTTCCCTTTTTTTTTTTTTTTTGAGCTGGAGACAGTTTTTAAAAAACAATTAGGTAAGTTCATGGAGGATAGGTCATCAATGGCTATTAGTCCAGCAGGCCAGAGAGGCAACCCCCTGTTCTGGGTGTCCCTAAACCTCTGACTGCCAGAAGCTGGGACTGTGTGACAGGGGATGTATCATCAATAATTGTCTGTTCTGTTCATTCTCTTTGAAGAATCTGGCACTGGCTATTGGCAGAAAGATGATAGTGGGCTAGATGGACCATTGGTCGGACCTGGAATTGTTTTTCATTTGTTCTTATGTTCTAACATGATAATAGGTGGTTCTCTAGTCAATGAGAGATGCTGAGGAGCGGGGTGTGTTTTAAACCTTGCTACTGTCAAAGAGTTCAGTCCCCATATCCCTGTGAAGGAGACAAATCCTTTTGCTTGTCATTCTCAGCTAGGGACTCTCTAACCCCACCTAAGTTTTTTTTTTTTACATGAAACTGGGAATGAAGGAGGGAGAAGAAGGAATTAGAAGGAGGAGACTGCTCATAACTTTTATCCCAGTGGTGAAGGTAGTCACCTGGAATGTGAGAGAGCCCCACTTCAAGTGCCTGATAAAGAGACAGGATTTAAACAGGGGAACTCTCCCGACCCCTGTGGATGCCCTAACCACTAGGATACACTCATTTGGGCCTCTCTCTAACTCTCGTGTTCATGCCTAAATTCCCTGGGGAGTAAAACCATTGGCTCCAATGATTATCATGTTATCCTTATTAATTATTATTGAAAATCCTTGATATTTTAGTAGGATAGAATAAGATAACTGATACTAAATGGAGTTTCAATAAATTAGTCAAAAAATACAAAATAAGAGAGATTAATAGATTAAGAGAGATTATTGTTTTATAGATTTGGCCAGAATCTCAGCTGGCATAAATTGGCCATAGATCCCCTGAAGTCAGTGGGCCATATTAAATAGATATGGAGATAGAGGAAAGGAAGAAATGTGTGACTGACTGTAAGGGTGCAGACTTACCCCTGTAGTGCCTCCTGCTGGTCGCTTCTGGGAATTAGCTCATTCCAGCTAGGAGTGCCCTCTGCAAGCCCGTGATCCGCCTGTCCTCTTGGCCCCCGTGTCCCTCCCTGGACCCCAGTGCCCTTTTAACTGGGGTGCTGCCCCCTGGCAGTACCCCACCAATCTAGTCTTCCCTTCCAGGGGAACCCTCAACCCACTATCCCCACTTTGCCTCAATATATGGCTACTGCCCAGTGTCCATCTAGCCCCTGTTCACTGGGGCAGATTGCAGTATCAACCACTCGTCATAAGCAAAGGGGTTTGTACCTGCTGCCTTTGCCTACCCCTGGGCTGCCCCCTATGCCTAGTACCTCTTGGCCTTAACCTAAGCCACAGCTTGGGGCTTTCCAGGCAGGAGCTGCCCAGCTCCGCTGCCTTTCCCCAGCCCTGTTCCACTCTGGTACCCTATGTATAGCTCCCTGCAGCCAGGCCCTTCTCCCTCTACAGGCTGAGGGAGACTGGCTGGGCTTCTGGCTCACTGCCTCTTATAGGAACCAGCTGGGCCTGACTGGGACCTGGCCACAGCTGAGCCTCCTTTCTCCCTATCAGCCCAGACTTTCTGCCCCAGCCACAGTCCTCTTCTTGGCTGTTTAAAGCCCCGAAGTGCAGGAGTGGGTAACCACCCCACTGCACTGACACTACAGAGCACGCACTCTGGATTTAGGAGACCCAAGATTCAGTACCCAGTGCTCCAGTGGCTCTTGTATAACTGAGAATCTGGCCTGCTGACTTCAATGGAGCCACACTCATTTAGACCAACGGAGGTTTTGTCTCAATGTGTCCATCAGTTACCTGAGCTGAGAATTTCCTAAACACCAGTTATCCACAGTTCTATGCTCTGATGTAAAAATATGTAATTTAATTTATTTAACATCATCAACATTACTTGAGAAACTTTAATTTCTCCAACATTTTCCTTAGAGCTGTTTTCACCTCCTTGTTTTTCAAGCTGTAGATGATGGGGTTTAACATGGGGGTCAAGATGCTGTACTGGATGGAGAACATTTCATCCAGCAGCACAGAAGAGACTGAGCTGGGTTTTGTGTACTGGAGATAAGCTGTCAGGTACAACAAGCTGACCACAATAAGGTGGGAGCTGCAGGTGGAGAAGGCTTTATGCCTGCCCTCTGCAGAGCGTATCCTCAGAACGGTGGAGATGATGTGAATGTAGGAGATCAGTGTGAGGAGGAAGGAGATTGAGACAAATGTCAGAACAGAAGTATGAAGCACCACTTCAGTGGTGAGGGTTTCAGTGCAGGACAGTCGTAATAGAGGAGGGAGCTCACAGCTGAAATGGCTGATTTGATTGGGTCCACAAAAATGCAACTTGAGGGCAAAAACAGTGTTTAGCAGGGCATGGAAGATGCCTATTGCCCATGCTCCATTGACCAGCTGAACACAGATCCTTGTGCTCATTGTTTCCATGTAATGCAACGGGTCACAGATGGCAGCATAGCGGTCATAAGCCATGGCTGAGAGAATGAAAGCTTCAGTAGCAGCTGAGAGGAAAATGAAGACATCTGAGCTATGCAGCCAATGACAGAAATAGTTTTGCTCTCTGCTAGGAAGTTCATCAGCATATTAGGCACTGTGACTGAGGAAATATCAACAAAGGATACATGGAAAAGGAAGAAGTACATAGGGATGTGAAGGTGAGAATCAGCTCTTATCACCACCATGATCACTATGTTACCACCCAGAGTGACTAGGTAAATAACTAAAAACACCGAGAAAAGGAAAATCTACATCTGTGGGTCACTGGAAAGTCCCAGGAGGAAAAATTCAGTCACTGTGGTTTGATTTTTCATTGCCATTTATTCAGGAAATCTGTGACCTGGAAGACCAGACAAAAATGAAATTAAGACTTATTATGAAAATAAATTGAAATAGTATGTGGAGATTACCTGTTCCAGAGGATGAATGTAAGGAGAGTCCTATTTCATTCTGTAAAACGTGTGTTTTAACTATACTAAATTTAGAGAGAGAGGCATGTGAGATGGTATTTGTGTGTTTTAAATAGACAAAATAAGCTGGATACACAAAAGGACTTGGGCATCTAATTGCCCCTTTAGATGCCTAAAACCAAGAATCACGTCCTACTTGTATTCACAAATTCCTTGCTCAGCTTTGACTAAGCGACAGTCTGACATGGGGCTCCCTCAGTCTCTCCTCTTGAAGCTGTTCCTCTATGGATTAATCATAAAAGAGGCAGTGCAAGGTTACTGGATATTTGGTCATCTGCATGCAGAGTGAGTGTACTAACCACAAGGCTATTGAAGAATTTATTTTTTCTCTGCACTCTGGCCTTATGACTTCAATAGAGCTACAGCTGTGTCACGCCAGCATGGGATCTGGCAGATTGGCTGCAGTGAAACTATGGCCAATTGACAATTGCTGGACATCTGGCCAAATCTATATAAATAATCTCCACCTCCAATACAGTCTGTCAGTTGTTCTAGAATATTTGTTGAAAACACTATTTAATATCCGCAGTATATAATTGGATTCTTACCTATTAAAATTATTAGGATTTTTCAAGAAGAAGAAGAAGAATAGAATCATAGAACTGGAAGGAACAGCAAGAGGTCATCTAGTCCAGTCCCCTGAACTCATGGCAGGACTAAGTTTAATCTAGACCATCCCTGGCAGGTGTTAGTCCAACCTGCTCTTAAAAATCTCCAATGATGGAGATTCCACTAACTCCCTAAGCAATATATTCCAGTGCTTAACCATTCTGACAGGAAGTTTTTCCTAACGTTCCAGTCTAAACTGACGTTGCTGCATTTAAACCCATTGGTTCTTGTCCTATTCTCAGAGGTTAAGAAGAACAAATTTTTCCATCCTCCTCGTTTTATGTGCTTGAAAACTGTTATCATGTCCCCACTCAGTCTTTTCTTCTCTAGACTAAACAAGCCATTTTTTTAAATCTTCCCTCATAGGTCATATTTTCTAGACCTTTAATAATTTTTGTTGCTCTTCTCTGCACTTTTTTCCAATTTCTTCACATCTTTACTGAAATGTGGCACCCAGAACTGGACACAATAGTCCAATTGAGGCCTAATCAGAACAGAGTAGAGTGGAAGAATTACTTCTCGTGTCTTGCTTACAACAATCTTGCTAATATATCCCAGAAGGATGTTTGTTTTTTTGCAACAGTGCTACACTGTGGACTCATATTTAGCTTGTGGTCCACTTTGACACCCAGATCCCTTTCTGCAGTTCTCCTTCCTAGGCAATCCTTTCCCATTTTGTATGTGTGCAACTGACTGTTTATTCCTAAGTGGAGTACTTTGCATTTATCCTTATTGAATTTCATCGTATTTACTTCAGACCATCTCTCCAGTCAGTCCAGATCATGTTGAATTATAATCCTATCCTCCAAAGTACTTCCAAGCCCTCCCAGCCTGGTATCATACGCAAATGTTATAAGTGTACTCTCTATGCATTATCTAAATCACTGATGAAGATATTGAACAGAACCAGACCAAGAACTGATCCCTTCAGGACCCCACTCATTATGCCCTTCCAACATGACTGTGAACCACTGACAAATACTCTCTGGGAACTGTTTTCCAACCAGCTATGCACTCACCTTATAGTAGCTCCATCTAGGTTGTATTTCTCGAGTTTATGAGAAGGCCATGAGATGCTATCAAGAAGAAATGAATGTGACCATCAAACATTATCTCGACATAGTGACATAATTTTGAGAAGAGGGGCCTGACAGAAAATTAATGGGACTTTTCCTCCAAAGCCACTTAAATTCCTACTCAGTGGGATTTTTGACTCCATTTTCTGCATGTCTGAATATCAGACTGTACTTACAGTAGAGAAATTATCCTGCCCTTCTGGAAGTGAATGACATCAGTTATTAATGGAAAAGGGAAAAAAATCAATATTCTCTCAAATCTCAAAATTATGTTTGTCCCCATACAACCCTAGAGAGAAACTAAAAATTTCCTCCATTATCAGTTCATGAGACAAATGCCTAAGTGCGCGCTTGCACACACACACGCACACACACCTGCTCTCAGCTATCTCAGTGCTGCCTTAAGAAAGACAGAGAAAGAGAGAGCTGGGTGATTCAAGCAAATTGGTTTCACCAGCCATGGCCCCTGTGCTGTAGCTTAGTCTGTGTGAGCAGACTGCTGTAGCCAGGTAAAAGTCAATGGGACTCTGCAGAGACCCACCCCTAGATAAGAGGGACAGAATCCGGTCCTTTGAAATGAAAAGGATACAAAAATTAAAAAGGAATAAAAATATGAATCAACTCACCTGCCTTTTAAGCACAGATCATAAATAGGGTGAGATCATTCTGACCTGTGATTTCCTCTTTTCTTAGTCTATCATCCTCCTTATCAGTTTGTCTATCTAGTCTGTCTGTCTCTGGAATACAGCATCCAAGCAGATCCAATATTCTTTACCTGGAACAGTGAAACACCTCAAGATGTGTTGGGGAGTGAAGCAAAGATCTTTTCTCTAGCTGACTCCAAGACTAGGAGCTGATTCTTGAGAGTTGTTTAAATGCTATCTTGCTCCCCCTGGGACATTCCCTGGAGTTCACTCTCTGTAACAAGCTCCCAGTAACATTGTGCTACAGTACCTAAAAATGAGAGCTGTAATAACCTTAGTCCCAGATTTGGACCTTAGCGTCCAAGATATGGGGGTTAGCATGAAAACCTCCAAGCTTAGTTACCAGCTTGGACCTGGTACTTGCTGCCACCACCCAAAAAATTAGAGTGTTTTGGGGCACTCTGGTCCCCCTGAAAAACCTTCCCTGGGGACCCCAAGACCCAAATCCCTTGAGTCTCACAACAAAGGGAAATAATCCTTTTTCCCTTCCCCCCTCCAGGTGCTCCTGGAGAGATACACAGACACAAGCTCTGTGAAACTACACAGAGTGAATCTCCCTCTCTGTTCCCAATCCTGGAAACAAAAAGTACTTTCCTATTCCCTCAGAGGGAATGCAAAAATCAGGCTAGCAATCCAACACACAGATCTCCCCGATTCCTTCCTCCCACCAATTCCCTGGTGAGTACAGACTCAATTTCCCTGAAGTAAAGAAAACTCCAACAGGTCTTAAAAGAAAGCTTTATATAAAAAGAAAGAAAAATAAGTACAAATGTTCTCTCTGTATTAGATGATACAACACAGGGTCAATTGCTTAAAAGAATATTGAATAAACAGCCTTATTCAAAAAGAATACAAATCAAAGCACTCCAGCACTTATAATCATGCAAATACCAAAGAAAAGAAAACCATAGAACTTACTATCTGATCTCTTTGTCCTTACACTTAGAAACAGAAGACTAGAAAGTAGAACTACTTCTCCAAAGCTCAGAGAAAGCAGGCAGCCAGAAACAAAGACAAAAACACTCAGTTCCCTCCACCCAAAGTTGAAAAAATCCGGTTTCCTGATTGGTCCTCTGGTCAGGTGCTTCAGGTGAAAGAGACATTAACCCTTAGCTATCTGTTTATGACACGCCCCCCAAATTGCAGACAGTGGGGAAGCTCACTGGCGGCGATTTCCTTCTAGAACTTGAAAATAAACAGATTAATACAACACATACACCTTTACATATACTCAAGTGCTTTAGGTACCCAATCTCAGTGACAGTCAATTAAAAAGGCATGTCCTTAGGCTGAGATTTTCAAAGCAGCTGAAGGAGTTAGATGCACAAACAGCAGCACATTTCCTCTCCCTTAGACTCCTTTGAAGGTCCTAGTCTTAATGTATAATTACCACAAGTGCGGTAGAGGAGAAAGAATGGGAACTGGCCAGCCATCCTTAAAAAATCACCAGTGGCTGGAAGCACAGGTTAAGGGATGAGAAAGCAGCTAATAGCCTGTATAAGATGGCAGGAAAGAACAGGAGATGAGATGAAGGAGGAGCTTTTCCAAATACATCTGGGTAAAATTTTTCAGACAAGTAGTTTATTCACTGAAAAATGCAGTTTGGTTGACCCAATACTATTTGTGAATTAAAAAAAAAAAGCCAAAGTGTTTCATCCAGGGCAAAACAAACAAACAAAAAAGCCAACTAAAGTCACGAAGCAGCACAGGGCATCTTAGTACGTCCCCAGTACCTTTAAGCTAGTGGTTAGAGAACTGTCCTGGGTCATGGGAGATCATCATGCAATTCCTTCTCTGTCTGATGTGGAACAGAGATTTGAATTTAGGTTTCCTATCTCTCAGAAAAGTGCTGTAATCTCTGTACCATAGGCCCTGCTGGAAAGCTAAGCCTAAGTAATTGTAATAACCGAAGGCTGGGAACTAGAACAGGCCGGACTTTGACAGAATAGCAATGCACCAGGTAAGCATATTGCTGAACAGAGAGGACGGTGAAAAAGACATAGATCTCTCAAGTAACTATGTAAATACATTCTTAAGAGATGGTATAAGAGGACACTGACCCCTCATAAGATAAGATTGGGATCACAGGATAATGACTGAGGATGTTTGTCCTAACTAGCAGGTACCAGGATAAGGATGGTAACTAACAGCATCTGGAATGTAATATGTACATTTTTTGTATCAGTGTATAGAAGCAGAAGTCCAATGAGGGGCATCTTTGTATTGGTCAAGGGAACAGGACCCTGGTGTCCCATCTTGTAACAGAAATACATGTCTTAGTGTCCCTGTGACCCATTGGACAGGGAGCTAATACTGTGCTTTGCTGACAATAAACCTCGCTGAGGGCCTTAGCCACCAAACCGAGCCTGTGGTCTTTCCTTAGGAAAAACATCAAGGTCTGCTGAATCACTAAGCTGCATTCCCTGCTCATGAAGCTGGCATCAGAGCTCGAAGCACTGAACAGCCTTAACAACTCTCCTCAGCCCTAACAACTTGGTCTATAAGGTATTTTGGGACAGGGCTTTCTCAGTGTCTCTGAGGCTGGTTTGCTTCATAAAGTCAGCAGCACAGCAGCAGCAGCAGAAACACATGGCTCTAACGCAGCCATGGTGACATGTGGAATGGATTTCCATCTTGAATGGTCCATTCCAAGTCTTATTCCTTTCACAAGGGTCAGGATGGGATGATTTAGGTTTCTTATATCCCACAAATTGCATCTTTCAATATCATTCATGGTTGCACTGGCGCTCTACTTCCTTCTACCTCAACTCTTTAAACCTTCTGTAAAAGCATACGGCCTCCTGAACATTGCATATACTCCCACCATTGCAGTTGTCTTCTTTTCAATTAATGCAAAACTGCAATTTACTGGGATTATTTAAGTATCTCCCTGTTTGTGACAAAATTGAATCAATGGATGTCAAGGATATGTCATAACTTTTGACACTGAAAACTGTTTAATTTCTTCTCCTCAGCTGTTTTTAATGAATATGTTTCTGCTCCATATAACAGAATTGTCATCATTACCATATTGAATACTTGCCTCTTAGTTATCAAATAGACATTGTGCCTCCCAATACCACTTCTTCTTTAATTATTATTTTTTTCTATTACAGTTAACTGAGATTAAGGCCTTGTCATGCTTTGTTCTGTACAAATGTTAGAGATGATCAGAAAAAGAAATTTCCATCACTCAGTAAATTCCATATTTCAGCATTTGTTTTAAACCCAAAATAAGCCAGAAAGTTAAAATGTCAATGTTCTTGTGAAAGGAAAAATCATAAAATATTTGAAAGCAGAAATATCTAAACATTTCATTTTATCTTTTTTAACTGAAACAAGCCAGCTTTTTGAAGTGTCAGTTTCATTCTCAATCAATATTTTGATTTAAAATGACATTGAGATGAGTAATTTTGTCATTTTAAATAGAAATGTCAACTCAATTTTTTTTAATTTCATGTTGACATTTTGAAAGGAAATCTATTATTTCATTTTGAGAGGTCAAATTGAAATAACATTTTTGTTTAGATTTTCCCAATGCAAAAGTCAAATATTTTACTTCAAAATTCAGATTATCCAGGGGAAAAAAAACAATTACGCCCCCCCAAAAAAAAACATTCTAACATGGTGAAATCACATTTTGAAACTGGAAAAACAATCATGGTAAAAATGTTGACTAGAACTAACAAACTTAAAAGTACCCATGATTGCTGCCATGAAGAATTGACAGCATGACAGAGTGATGCTTAGTAAGCTGGATAGCCTGAAAAAAATGAAGAGTAGGGTAGCTAAATAGAGCTACTTTTTATTTAGTAAGCAGATTGTGGAAGTTTTGAATTTGGATAACAAAGATGGACATGTGATTTTTTTTGTTTTTTTGTTTGTTTTGCTTTGTTTTTTTAATGAAAATAGTCCCATTGTTCAACTAGCTCTGTTTATTTTGTGTGAAGAATCTGAAAGAAATTTTCCCTTTGAAAATGAGAGCCTAGGGTGGTGTCTTTTTTAAATGGGACAGAGAGTGCATGCCATCAGTACTAGGATGGGATGAGAAGAGTGATGGAAGTGGACACATGTATGGAATTTTGGCTGAATACACTAGACAGGGAATGAAGAGATCAGGATTCCATATGTTGCTTGTCACAGACTTTCTGGCTGACCTTTGGCATGAGGCTAGGACTAAGTTTTTCCCCCAGAATAGGAGTTGGACACCTGAGTCTCCTAGACACTTTTGAATAGCTCAGCCTATTGGTTGACTCTTCATTGACCCCAGACCATAGCTTTATAATTCAAACATTGGCAAACAAAGTCATATCTTTTTTCATTGATCCAAGATCCTCAGCTGGCAGGTATGAGACTAGCCCTGTTTATTTCAGTGGATCTACACTGTTTTTCACCAACTGGGGTTCTGCATATGAAGGTGAATTTCACTTGGGTACAGAGTAGCTGCACCACTTCCTACTATGTTTATGATGTCCCTGGACACTCAGCTATACACAGGGCTTTACAACTCGACAGTGAGAGAAATTTGAGAAAAACAAAATCACTTTAGAATATGAACTCTACGGTCAGAGCCCCATTTGATGTAAATCCATGTACCTACATTGACTTGATGGCACCACGTGGAGATCTTCATCTCTACATGCAGAGAAGGAGGCTGTGTTGGTGACAACTGACTTGCAGCTATTTCAAGATGCAGCACCTGAGCTAGTCTGATTCCAATATGAGTGACCTAACCACAGGGACATGGGAGATATTGACTTGGTTCTCTCTCAGTCTCTCCTGTTCAAGTCAAAGTCCCTTCATGAATCTAGCTCAGCTCTGGATCACACCCATTGGCTCCAATGGAGCTATGTTGATATACATGTGCTGTAGATTTAGCTTAAGTATGTGTGCAGGGCTCAGGCAGGAGCTGTCCTTTAACTCCTACCCAGGGATTTTTCTGTAGTTTCCAGTTCATCATATCTCAGCTCAGACCAAGAATATCTCCTGCCTCTGTCAATCATTAATGTCTCCAGTTTGGCTCTTTAAAGAGACCTTGACTAGGTTACCAGCCAGACAATGGTATCCGCTGTGACAAAGTTCCTCCTCTATCTTGGTGGGTCCTGTGCTTATTGGTAGATTTGCTCCCCTCGGTGATCTTCCCCTCTGGTGGAACCCACAGTCTGGGTCAATTCCTCCTGGTCTGATCAAGAACTGGGAGGTTTGGGGGGAACCCAGGCCCGCCCTCTACTCTGTGTTCCAGCCCAGGGCCCTGTGGATTGCAGCTGTCTACAGTGCCTCCTATAACAGCTGCATGACAGCTAAAACTCCCTGGGCTACTTCCCCATGGCCTCCTCCCAACACCTTCTTTATCCTCACCACAGGACCTTCCTCCTGGTGTCTGATAACATTTGTACTCCTTAGTCCTCCAGCAGCACACCCTCTCACTCTCAGCTCCTTGCACCTCTTTCTCCCAGCTCCTCACACGCTCACCATAAACTGAAATGAGTTCCTTTTTAAACCCAGGTGCCCTGATTAGCCTGCCTTGATTGGCTGCAGCTGTTCTAATCAGCCTGTCTGCCTTAATTGGTTCTAGCAGGTTCTTGATTCCTCTAGTGCCTCCCCTGCTCTGGTCACTCAGGGAACAGGAAACTGCTCATCCAGTGACCAGTATATTTGCCCTCTATCAGACTCCTGTTCCCCACTGGTCTGGGTCTGTCACACCGCTCAAAGTGTAGCTTCAAAATAATGCATTTTAGGTGGGTCATTTGCATAATCTTCATCCCCAACAATTTAGTTGACAATCCACTTCACACATATTATCCCCAAAAGTCCTTTGAACTCCCCAATGTCTCCCGGCAATTGCATTATTCATGTCTTCCTCCTAAAGAAGTGCCATGCAATCCTACAGAAGTACATAAAGAGTTGCATTTTTAATACAATAAAGTGCAAGAATGTGAAACTTAATTCAATAAGGTTTCTTCAGGATGTTACAGGATCTTGTCATATCTGCAATATAGTTTTGCACTCTTGCTTTCTGTATTGCACTGTTGCAAGATAGTGTCTGAACCTCCTGCTGCACTTACTTAACTCAAATCTTTTTCTAGCTTTACTCCCATCTGTATAGGGTTTGTTCTTCATATCCTTTTATTCATTCCAGTCTCTCTTGAAAGCCATTCCTTGGAAACTGTGCAGCTAATCATATCCATTAGTATGACATCCATCTCTCTAGTTCTGGGTCTGCCAACCCTTCTCTTTCCCTCTACTTCTAAGTTTAACTCCCTGTTTCCTATATATTCTTCTGATTTTCTTTTCACATGGCTAAACCATCTATGCCTCAGTTCCCTCAGCTTTTCTGTAACTGGTACCACCTTCACATTTTCCCTACCTCATTAGTTCCAAACATGGTCCATCCTTTCTATTTTCATTTCCACTGTATTCAAGATCTGCTCCTGTCGTTTCCTCACTGTCCAGAATTCAGAGCCCTGTAAAAGTGCAGGCCTAACTAAGAATTTGGTAGGTTTAGTGAAAATACAAATGTTCATATAAATAGGAATATAATGTCCAATCCATAAAAAAAACTTTACTCCTGTGAAGATGTTGTACACATGAATAATTTTTTTGAAATTATGTGTGAATCCGGACTCCTAGCATGAGTGTGAATCTATCTGCAGCATAGGGATTGTGCATAATATCGATTAGATTCTGTCCTGTAGGTGATCTGTACATAGAAGTCTTCTAAGCCTCAATTGAAGTTCTGAATTCAGACAGGCTGTAGGGATATGTCCATTTAGCCTAAACATTCAAGTGCTTGCAGTATCATGCATATTGAGAAGAAGAGATTCACACAGGATTTTCATAAGGTGGGGGTGATGGTTTGGTGAACCACTGTTGGGAGGGTGTTCTATGCAGGTGCTGATGGCATGAAGAAGACACATAATTAAACAGTGGATCTTCTTGCCACATTTAGACTTTGAAGACCAGAAATGTAGCAATATTCAGATAAGGTTTGGATAAAACAAATATTCAGATTTATTATAATTAAATTATGACAACATATTTTGAAGGGATATTTAACAACATTTTAGGGATTAAGCCACATAACATAGTAACTGTCCCACATTAAACAATTTTAAACAAAGTTCAGAGTTCACTTTACAGAGACCTCAGTCTGCTTAGTACCTTGACAAACACACCATTATTTTTTTTTTTAAATTTGTCATTAAAGACAAGGAAGTAAAAAGACATTTGAAATGTAAAATGTTAAATCAGGCTTCATTTTCATATTAACAATGGTTTTTAAAGAATTAGATAAATTCATGGAGGATAAGTCCATCAGTGGCTATTAGTCCAGGCCAGAGAGGCAACCCCATGTTCTGGGTGTCCCTAAACCTCTGACTGCCAGAAGCTGGGAGCGACAGGGGATATATCACTCGATAATTGTCTGCTCTGTTCATTTCATGTGAAGAATCTGGCACTGGCCACTGGCAGAAACAGGATACTGAGTGAGATGGTCCATTGGTCTGACCTGGGATGGTCTTTCATTTGTTCTTATGGTCTAACATGATGATAGGTGGTTCCCTAGTCAATGGGAGATAACAAGGAGAGGGGTGCGTTTTAAACCTTGCCGCTGTCAAAGAGTTCAGTCCCCATATTCCCAGTCACCTGGAATGTGGGAAGGCACCGCTTCAAAGGCCTGATAAAAGGGGCTCTCTCCGCACTCATGTGTGCGCCCTAACCACCGGGATGCGCTCATGTGGGTCTCTCGCTAACTCTCCTGTTTAAGCCTAACTTTCTTTGTGGCTCTAACCCTCCTGAAGAGTAAACCTATTGGCTCCAATGAGAATCATATTATCATTATTAATTATTATTATTGAAAAATCCTTGAGATTTTAATAGGATAGAATAAGATAAATGCTATTAAATAGAGTTTCAGCAAATTACTCAAAAAGAATGAACAGAAATTAGTAGATGAAGAGATACTTTTTATACAGTTGGCCAGATCTTCAGCTGGTATAAATTGGCCATAGCTCCCCTGAAGTCAGTGAGCCAGATTAAAGAGTTATGGAGAGAAAGGGAGAAATATGTGAATGACTCTAAAGCCTACTGCTCAGAGCACTCATATGGATTTAGGAGACCCAAGATCCAGTGACTCTTATACAGCTAGGAATCGGGCCCGCTAACTTCAGTGGAGCCATATTCATTTAGACCAACTGAGGTTCTGTCCCAGTGTGTCCATCAGTTACCTGAGCTCAGAATTTCCCAAACACAAGTTATCTACAATTCTATGCTCTGATGTAAACATAAGTCATTTATTTAAGATCATTGCCATTACTCAAGAAACTTCAATTTCCCCAACATTTACCCTAGACCTGTTTTCACCTCCTTGTTTTTCAAGCTGTAGATAATAGGGTTTGTCACGAAGGTCAAGACGCTGTACTGGATGGAGAATATTTCACCCAGGACCACAGAAGAGACCGAACTGGATTTTGTGTACTGGAGAAAACCTGTCAGGTAAAATAAGCCAACCACAATCAGGTGGGAGCTGTGTCATAAACAGATAGTTTAAGGGTTAATGTCTCTCTTACCTGTAAAGGGTTAACAAATAGGGACCCCAAACACCTGACCAGAGGACCAATCAGGAGACAAGATAGTTTAAAATCTCGTGGGAGGGAAGCCTTTGTTTGTGGGTTTTGGGTTTGGCTTTGTTCTCTCTGAGTCCTGGACGGGGCTAGAGGTGTAACCAGGTTTCTGCCAATCTCCCTGCTACAGTCTCTTATCTGTTCAGAATTGTAAGTAGAAAAGGCGGTCATAGTATTTTAATTTGTTTTCTTTTTCATTTGCATATGTGTACTTGCTGGAAGTAGCTTAAATTGTGTTTCTGCTGGAGAAAGTTTCTTTCTATTGTTTATAAGTTGAAAGACCCTGTAACTTTTTACCATCTAAAGTGCAGAGATAAACTTGTTACTTTTTTCTTTCTTTTTTTATTAAAAGCTTTGCTTTAAGACCTGTTTGAGTGTTTTCTCCTAGTTAAGGCTCAAAGAAGCTTCAGTCTGTATTGCCTGAGGGAGGGAATGGTAAAGTTCCTCTTTGTGTTAGATTCACGGAGTTGAATCAGGTGATCTCCTAGTGTTCCCAGGGCGGGAAGGAGCTGGGGAGGAAGGAGGGAGGGGGAAGGAAATGGTTTATTCCCCTTTGTTGTGAGACTCAGGGAATTTGGGTGTTGGGACCCCCAGGGAAGGTTTTTGGGGGAGACTAGAGTCGATCAGGTGCTCTACTCTAAGTCCTGATTGGTGGCAACCTGTCAGATCTAAGCTGGTAATTAAGTTTAGGGGAATTCATGCTAATACCCATATTTTGGACGCTAAGGTACAGAATTGGGAATTATATTATGACAAGCTGCAAGTGGAGAAGGCTTTATGCCTGCCCTCGGCAGAGCGTATCCTCTGGATGGTGGAGATGATGTGAATGTAGGAGATCAGGGTAAGGAGGAAGGAGCTTGATCCAAATATCAGAACAGAAGTAAGAAGCACTACTTGACTGGTGAGGGTGTCAGTGCAGGATAGTTGTAACAGAGGAGGGAGTTCACAGCTGAAATGGCTGATTTAATTGGGCC
Source organism: Gopherus flavomarginatus (assembly GCF_025201925.1). Lineage (NCBI taxonomy): Eukaryota > Metazoa > Chordata > Testudines > Testudinidae > Gopherus > Gopherus flavomarginatus. Next base: position 20,755,696 of record NC_066628.1, read on the forward strand.
CACAGAAATGCAACTTGAAGGTAAAAACAGTGTTAAGCAGGGCATGGAAGAAACTTTTGCCCATGCACCATTCACCAGCTAAACATAGATCCCTTTCCTCATTCTCTCCATGTAATGCAATGGGTCACAGATGGCAGCGTAGCAGTCATAAGCCTTGGCTGAGAGAATGAGAATTTCAGCTCCACCTAAGAGGAGGATGAAGAACATTTGAGCAATGCAGTCATTGACAGAAATAATTTTGTGCTCTGCTAGGAAGTTCCTCAGCACGTAAGGCACCGTGGCTGAGGAATAGCAGATATCAACAATAAATGGAAATGGAAAAAGTACATAGGGGCGTGAAGGTGAGAATCAGCTCTTATCACCACTATGATCACTATGTTACCACTCAGAGTTATTAGGTAAATAACTAAAAACACTGAGAAGAGGATGTCATAGTATAATTCCCAAATCTGGACCTTAGCGTCCAAAATATGGGTAATAGCATGAATTCCCCTAAGCTTAATTACCAGCTTAGATCTGATAGGCTGCCATCAGTCAGGACTTAGGTAAAGCGCCTGATAGACTCTGGTCTCCCCAAACCTTTCCCTGGGGACCTCCAAGACCCAGATTCCTTGAATCTCACAACAAAGGGAAATAAACCATTCCGTCCCCCTTCTTTACCTCCTCCCAGATCTTTCCCTGGTGTACACAGACTCAGTGTCTTTGAGCCTTAACTAGGAGAAAAAATCAAACAGGTCTTAAAGCAAAGCTTTTAATAAAAAAAGAAAGAAAAAAGTAAAAGGTTTATCTCTGCAATTTAGCTGGTACACAGATACAGGGTCTTTTAGCTTATAGAAAATGGATAAACAGCCTTATCCAGAAAAAATACAATTTAAACTATTTCCAGCAAACTACACATTTGCAAATACAGAAAAACAATGTAAAAGCCTATATTGTCTTTCTACCATTGTACTTACAAATTGGAAACAGAAGATTAGAGAGCCTAGAGATTCTTGTGGTCCCTCTCAGAGCCCAGAGAGAGAACAACCCAAGAACAAAGGACCCACACCCAAACTTCCCTCTACCCAGATTTGAAACTATCTTGTCTCCTGATTGGTCCTCTGGTCAGGTGTTTCAGGTCACTGTTTGTTAACCCTTTACAGGTGAAAGAGACATTAACCCTTAGCTATCTGTTTATGACAGAGGAAAATCTGCATCTGTGGGTCACTGGAAAGTCCCAGGAGAATAAATTCAGTCACTGTGGTTTGATTTTTCATTAGCATTTATTTAGGAAATCTGTGACCTGGAAGACGAGAGAAAACAAATTAACACTATTCCAGGATGTATTTGAAATATGCTAAATTCAGTGAGAGAGAAACAGAGAAGCTGGATAGATTTTGTCTGTTTTAATAGACAAAACATGCTGGATACACAAAAGGACTTGGCACCTAACTGCCACTTTAACTGCCTAAATCACAGAATCTAGCCCCATTGGCGTTCACAAAATCCCTGTTAGCTGCGACTAGCAGACAGGCTGATGTTGGGCTCCCTAATTCTGTCCTCTTTAATCTGATGCAATATAACTCAAATATTAGAGAGGAAGCACAGCAGGGTTACTGGATACTCAGTCTTGTGCATCTGGGATAGGTCTCTAACCAGCAGGCTATACAATTAACCCCCCCTCCATCTTAATGTTTCTTTAATCCGGCCTTATGACTTCAGCAGAGCTACAACTGAGGTACACCAACCTGGGAACTGAGAGATTCACTCCAATGAAACAACTATGGCCAATTTACAATAGCTGGGCATGTGGACTAATGTATAAAGAGAATCTCCCTCTCTATTGCTTTTTGTCACTTGTTCTAGACTATTTTGTTGAAAACACTATTTAATTTCTGTAGCATATAATTGGATTCTTACCTATTAAAATCATTAGGATTTATCAAGAAGAAGAAGAAATGAATGTGACAAGCAAACATTCCCTTGGCACAGTGACATAATTTTGAAAAGAGGGGCCTTATAGAAAATTAATGGGACTTCTGGTCCTAAGTCATTTAAACTCTAACTGAATGAGGCTTTTGATTCATTGTTCTGCACATCAGAATATGAGGCTTTACACATAGTAGAGAATCTATCCTGCCCCCATGGAAGTCAGTGGTTATTTTGACATCAGTTTTCATGGGGAATGGGAATGAAGCCAATGTTCTCTCCAATGTCCAATCTATAGTCATCTCCATATGATCTCAGAGAAAAAATTACCTCTCTTTCATTATCAACTCACTAGACAAATACCTAAGCATAAAGGTGGACCTTATACTTGATTCTGAATGTAAACACAGGCAGATTCTGTGCAAAGGGAAATTTGGCCAATTCTATAAGTACCTGTTTCTATTACATTTTATAATTTTGTAGGCCAGTGCTTTCTAACTATTCATTTGCAGACCCATAACAAATTTAAAATGCAGGTACAGACCACTTTGGAAATCTTAAGCATGGTCTATGGACCACCAGGGTTCTACGGACCACAAGTTGAAAACCACTGTTGTAGAGTATTTAATATCTATAGTACCTTATTGGATTCATCCCTATTAAAATATCTAGGATTTTTATAACAAAATAATAAACTCCCCAAAACTAGAAAGACTGGTTTTGGCATAGGCTGACAACCCAATCAAATACAGAGAAGATAGGCAAATTGATAAATATTACAACTGCCATGAAGAAAGCCTCAAAAGATCTTAGCTGTATGACAGGCTCCTCCACTGCCAAAGTGTGTGTGTGGAAGTGGGTAACTCCAGGTTGATATCATGCAACTGTGCAAACAATTCAAGAAAACCAGTGATCATTTTCAGCCAAAGAGGGAAAAGAACTCATAGTGCAAACCAAGAAGTGACCAAAAATTGGATTTTGGCAAAACCAGAAGAGAGAGGCTGGAGTTTATGAATGCTCCAAGACTTGAAGGAGAGAAACAACAACACCGAGAAAAAAAATAACTTTTCTTTCATTATCAACTTATGAGACAAATACCTCAGCAAAGAGGTGAACCTTGTACTAGAATCTGAATGTCAGCACATGCAGATTGTGTGCAAAGTGAAATTTCACAGTTAGAAATGCAAATATTTGGGTATCCCAAGGATCTGTACTGGGACCATTGCTCTTCAGCATAGTCGTAAATTATTGGGAAAAAGCTATAAATGATACAAAATTTTTGCATATGGTACAAAATTATTCAAGATAGTTAAGCCCAAAGTAGACTGAGAAGAGTTACAAAGGGATCTAACAAAACTGGGTAACTGGGTGACAAATGGCAGATGAAATTCAATGTTGATCGATGCAATGTAATGCATATTGGAAAATATGATCTCATCTATACATAAAAATGATGTGGTCTAAATTATCTGTTACCCCTTAAGAAAGAGATCTTGGAGTCATCATGCATAGTTCTCTGAAAACGTTGGCTCAATGTGCAGTAAAAAACAAAACAAAAAGCTAGCAGAATGTTAGGAACCATTAAGAAAGGGATAGATAATAAGACTGATAGTATCAGAACGCCACTATATAAATCCATGGCACATCCACACCTTGAATACTTTGTGTAGTTGTGGCAGCCCCATCTCAAAAAACAATACATTAAAATTTAAAAAAGTAGAGAAAAGAGCCAAAAAATGGTGGATATGGAACAGCTTCCATATGAGGAGAGATTAAAAACATATTTAGCTTGGAAAAAGGCGACTGAAGGGGGATATGATAGAGGTGTATAAAATCATGAATGGTGTGGAAAAAGTGAATGGGAAGTGTTATTCACCCCTTCACATACCACAGAAACCAAGTGAGTTCATGGAGGACAGGCCCTTCAATTTTCTATTAGCCAAGTTGGTCAGGGATGTCACCTCATGTGCTAGGCGTCCCTAAACCACTGACTGCTGGAAGCTGGGATTGGACAACAGGAGATGGATCACCAATAAACTGGCATGTTCTGTTGACTTTCTCTGAAGCATCTGGAACCATCTATTGGAGACAAGATACTGGGCTAGATGGACTATTAATCCGAACAAGTAGGGCCATTTTTACATTCTTATTAAAACTAAGTGTCATCTCAGAGAATGTCCTACTCTCAACCTATATCAATGCCCCCCTCTCTCTCTCTCTCTCTCTCTCACACACACACACTCCAAAAATAGAAATTACTGCTAACATTCACCAACTGTCTTCGTTGCCCTGCCTTGAGAAATAGTGAGAAAGCGAGCTGTTTGATTCAAGTAGTTGCTGGGCTGCTAATCATGGCCCCTATGCTGCAATTGACTCTGTGTGAGCAGACTGCTGCTTCCCAGAAGAAGTCAGTGGGAGGCGATAGAGACACCCGTCCCGAGATGAGGTCGTGGGGGGGGGGAGCAGAACTGGGTCCTTTGAAATAGAAAGGATAAAAATATGTAAAAAGGAATAAAAATTTGGATCAACTCACCTGACTTTTTCATACGGATCTTAAATATGGTGAGATCATTCTGACCTCCGGTTTTTGCTTTCTGTTTTCTTAATCTGTTTATCTACCTACTTACTGATTTATCTGCTAATCTCTCTATCTACCTTTGGAATACAGCATTAAGGAGATCCAATATTCTTTATCCAGAGCAGTGAAACTCCTCAAGATGTGTAGTAGGAATTGAGCAAAGAGCTGTTCCTTAGCTGACTCCAAGACTAAGATTTGATTCTTCAGAGCTGTTTAAAAGAGTTGGCTTGTTCCCCCAGGACCAGATCCCTGAAGTTCACTCTCTGTAAGAAGCTACCAGTAACACTGTGTTGGTTCAGCCCTTAAGCTCCGCTCTAACATGTGTAAGAATGAGAGCAATGATACTTGGATTATTAAAAGAGTCTAATGGATTTAGCAATCTGTAGTGGTAAGGGACTCACTCCTGTGGCGCTGCCTGCTGGTTCCTCAGGGAATTAGTGTTTTCAGCCTCCAGAGAGCCCTCTACAGGCCGGTGTCCCACTGCTGCTGGCCCCTGTGTCCATCCTGGACCCAGTCCTCTTGTCTTTGGGATGCTTCCTCCTTGGCAATACCCCTGCAATCTCAGGGTCTCTCCATACAGGGGAACCCCCAACCCTCTATCCCCACCTTGCCTCAGTCATGGGCTATGACCAGTCACCATCTAGCCCCTGCTCATTGGGACAGACTGCCATGTAAAAGCCACTCATCATAGGTAAGGAAGGGGTTGACCTGCTGCCTTTCCCTGCAACCCAGTACCTCCAGGGATCTTGTAAAAGGCCATGCAGCTTGGGGAATTGCTGGCCCAGAGCTTCCCAGCTCCTCTGGCCTTTCCCCAGCCCTGCTTCACTCCAGTACCCTTTAGCACTCAGGCAGCTAGGTCCATCTCCCTCCTCAACTAGAAAGAGCCTGCCTGCTCCTGGCCAACTGCCCTTTTAAAAGGGCCAGCTGGGCCCTTATTAAGCCAGCTACAGCTTTGGCTGCTTTCCCAATCAGTACATAGGGGTGTGAAGGTGAGAATCAGCTCTTATCACCACCATGATCACTATGTTACCACCCAGAGAAGAGAAAAATCTGCATCTTTGGGTCAGTGGAAAGTCCTAGAAGAATAAATTTGGTCCATGTGGTTTGATTTTCCACTGATATTTTTTCAGCAAGAGCGTGACCTGTAAGACAAATAAATAAAATTAACACATATCATAAAAATGAATTGAAATGGCATGCAGAGATCATCTCTTTAGTAGGATGATTATAAAGAGGGCCCTATTCTATCGTGTAAAATAACAAGCTGGTTGGAATATGTGTGTTCTACAGAGACAAACTGGGCCAGGTACACAACAGGACTTAGGCCCCAACTGCCACTTTAAGCACCTAAAACACAGAATCGGGCCCCACAGGTATTCACAGAATCTCTGCCCAGCTGGAACTATGAGAAAAGTCTGATGTGGGCTTTGCTTCTCCTCTCCAGTTTAATCTGTTTCACTGTGGTTAAATAATTAAAGAGGAATTGGAGAAAGAGGACTGGATACTGGATCTCCTGCATCCAGGGTAAGGGCCCTAACCACCAGGATATAAAGTCACTGACTCGCTTGCTGTTTCTCTCTGGCCTAATAACTCTTTCATCTGTCCCTCTAACATCAGCAGAGATACAGCTATTTTTACTCCAGCTGGGGATCTGGCTCCTTTACTCTAATGGAGCTATGGCTGAGTCATACACACTGGGGATCTGGTCAATTCTATAAGCACCTCTTCATCTATTACATTTTGTAATTTTTGTAGCCAGTGGTTTTTGGCCTTTTCGTTTGCGGACCTCTAAAACATTTTGAATGGAAGTGCAGATCCCTTTGCAAATCTTAGACATGGTCTATGGACCCCCAGTGGTCTGTGGTCCAGAGGTTCAAAACCACTGTTATAGAGTATTTAATATCTATAATATTTTAGTGGATTCGTCCCTATTAAAATATCTAGGATTTCTATAATAATTAAATAATAACAAAAATAACCCCCCAGGACCTAGAAATACTGGTTTGGGCATAGGCTGACAACCCAATCAAATACAGAGAACACTGGCAAATTGATAAATATTACAAATGCCACAAAGAGGGTCTCAGAAGAGCTTAGCTATATGACAGGCTCCTCTTATGCCAAGATGTTCTTCTCAGTGTTTTTAGTGTGTGTGAAAGTGGGTAAAGCCAGGTTGATATCATGCAACTGTCCAAACAATTCAATAAAACCAGAGATCATTTCCAACCAAACAGTGAAAAGGACTCACAGTGCAAATTAAGAAGTGATCTAAGGCTGGGTTTTGGCAAAACCAGAAGAGAGAGGCTGGAGGAAATGAATGCTCCAAGACATGAAGGAGAGAAATGACAACACTCAGAAAGAAATGACTGAGCATAGACTCGCTGGGCAACTGAGAGCTTAATAGCAAAGAGTCGTTATTTACGCAAATGGAGACAGAAAGCCTGAAAAGGGAGATTAGTCATATTGACTCACATGCAAACATTTTGGTAGAAGAAATGACACAGGATCAACAGTAGTGTGGCACACTGCCGGGGTGATCAAGTGGAATCAAGGGGATAAGTAAAAATTTGACATCCAAACAAAATAGCTACTAGTGATGCAACAAGTTTTGAATAGCAATCAAGACACAGACAGGACGTCTGACAGTGTGATAAAGGAAAAGGTCTGTTATCTGTGGAGGAGGAATTTGATAATCAAGAATACAACATGAAAACATAGTAAAAATGAGAGACAAAAAGATCATCTAGTGGTGATAGTAAAAATAAGAGACAAAAAGATCATCTAGTGGTGATAAATAGCAATGACCGAGAGTGCATTCCAGCCCAAGAAATCATGAAAGATAGTAGAAAGGAAATCTCCACAGAAAGACTCCAATGTTTTACACAGAAATCAGTGCATGGACAGTGGCGGAGAGAGATCAAACCAGAAGATGCATAAACTAACAGTATCTAGAAGGATATTAGAAAAGAGACAGAGAGCCTCAATATGAGTGCACAAGGGAAGTCCTTAAGGATTATTTACATAGAATTAATATCAAACAACATAACTGCTCCCTGAAATGCACAATGTGTTTTGAAAAGGCAGAGACTGTGGAGCTCCTGCTGAGCCTGGCTAGGAGAGAGCACACACATGAGGCCACCGAGTTCCTGCACTGGAGTCTCTATGGAAGTATAGATTTCAACAAATCATATGTTAACACAACCACCAAATCAAAAACACTCTTGAGAATGAAGGGACTAAGATTTTATGGGATCTGGCAATTGTTACAGACTGAGCAGTGCAGAAAAAACATTCCAAATGTTACTAGACATCACCCTACCAGCAGACAGGGTCAAAAAATAAAAAAAAATAAACAAGAAGACAAAATGGCAAAGTATGAAGAACACTTTCATAAAGTAGATTGATTATGGAAAAATAGAACAAAGATGATTGCAGCAATTATTGGAATACTTACAGTGATCTCTAAGGGTCTGATTGAGAAGCTGAACAACACGTAAAGAGGGTAAGACATCATGGTCAGTGACTTCAAGCAGACAGAGATCTCAGACACTGAAAAAACTTTAAGGAAAGTCAAAGGAAAGAGTATTTGAGCATCTAAATTGTAGGAATTGTGCAAAGGCTTAGGGTTAAAACTCCTGAGTAACCAAACCTACAAAGTCAGTCCAGGGCAGGATTTATTGGTAACTCATGGGGATAATTTTTAAACAGTAAATTTATCCTTTTTATGCATAAAGATATTGTATATTGTGAAAGCAATTTGTTTTTAAAAATCCCCATTATGTAATATTAAGGGACTGTAATAATGATCATAATAAATGAATGTGCCCAGCAAACACTCTCTAGGCACACTGACATGATTTTTAAAAGAGGGGTCTGATTGTAAGTTAACGGGAGTTTTGTTCCTAAATCATGTAACCCCTCTTAAAATGAAACCCAATGGGACTTTTGACTCAGGATCCTGCACACCTGAATATGAGACTGTTCCTACATAAAAGAATCTCTCCTGCCCTCATGGAATTGACATTGATTTGTAGTGGAAATGGGAAGGAAGCCAATGTTCTGACCAGTGTTAAATCTATGTTTATCCCATATGTAACCCAGAGAGAAAATCAAGCAAAGAGCAAAAGAGATGGACCTTGCCTGAGTGGTAACAAAGGCACTGTGCACAGTGATGCTAAAAGCTAAGTGCCTTCTTTAGAGAATGTCCTGCCCCTAATCTACTCACCCCCAACACACAGACTCTGGAAGCAGAAACTACTGTTATCCTGTGCCCAGCTGATCTCAGTTTTCTCAGTGCTGCTTGGAGAAATACACAAAGAGTGATAGGGCTGGGTTGCCAGCCATGACCCCTACACTGCTACTGACTGTGTGTGAGCAGACTGCTGTATCCAGGCAGAAATCAAAGGAACTTTTCAGAGTGACCCATCCCTAGATAATGGGGGGCAGAACTCGGTCCATTGAAATTAAAAGGAAAATAAAAGATCATAATGAATAAAAACATGAATCAACTAACCTAACTTTTTAATGTGGATCATAAATATGGTGAGTTCATAGGTTTAGGTGCTTTACATTTTCAATCTCAGGGACGATCAATTAAAAAGGCATGTATTTAGGCTCAGATTCTCCAAAGAAAGCTAAGGAGTAAGACATCCACATAGCAAATCATTTCATCTTCCTAGACTCCTTTGAAGATGAGAGCCATAATGTATAATTACCAGAAAAGGGCAGTAGAGGTGAAAGCATGGGAATTGGCCAGTCATCCTTAAACATCACCATTAGGTGGATACATAGGTTAAGGAATGAGAAAGGAGCAAATAGACTGTAAGATGGCAGGAAAGAATAGGAGAGGAGACAAAGGAAAAGCTACATTGTATAGAGATGGGTGTCATTTTTCAGACAACCAGTTGATTCATGGAAAAAAAGTTGTTTTGATTGACCTGATACATTTGTGAATTTGAAACAAGCTTGCCAAATAGTTTCATCCTAGGCGAAGGGGAAAAAAGGCTAAAGAGGCACAGGGAACCTCATTTACTTCTAGTACCTTTAATACGTTGGTTAGGGGACTCATCACCTGGAACGTGGGAGACACTCGTACACGACCTATGGAAGGATTAAGATATCCTCAATCTCCAAAATTGCATCTTCCAATCTTATTGTTAGTCAGCCTCGTGCTCTATTTCCTTTGACCCCAACATAAAAAGCTTCAGTAAAAGCATAACTTCTTCTGAAAGCTGAACATGACTCTACCATTGTAGTCATCTTCTCAACTGATGCCAGACTGCAACTTGCTGGGATCATGTAAGTATCTCCTCATTTGTGGCAAATCAAACAAACGAAAGTGAAGAATATGCTGTAACTTTTGACACTGAAAACTGTTTATCTTCCTCTCCTCAGCAGTTTTTAATGGATATGTTTCTTCTGCATATAAGGGTATGTCTACACTACGAGATTATTCCAATTTTACATAAACCGGTTTTATAAAACAAATTGTATAAAGTCGAGTGCACGTGGCCACACTAAGCACATTAATTCAGTGGTGTGTGTCCATGGTCCGAGGCTAGCATTGATTTCTGGAGTGTTGCACTGTGGGTAGCTATTCCATAGCTATCCCATAGTTACAGCAGTCTCCCCTGCCCCTTAGAATTCTGAGATGAGAGCCCAGTGGCTGATTGGCCAAAAATCATTGTTGCGGGTGGTTCTGGGTAAATGTCATCAGTCATTCCTTCCTCCGGGAAAGCAACAGCAGACAATCATTTTGCTCCCTTTTTCCCTGGATTGCCCTGGTAGATGCCATAGCATGGCAACCATGGAGCCCGTTCAGCTTTTTTTTTTTTTACAGTCACCATATGTGTACTGGATGCCACGAACAGAGGTGATACTCCAGCGCTACACAGCAGCATTCATTTGCTTTTGCATGATAGCAGAGATGGTTATCAGTTGTTCTGTGCCGTCTGCTGCCGTTGTAAATTGGCAATGAGATGATGGTTATCTGTCCTTCTGTGGTGTCTGCTGCTATCAGGGGTGCCCCTGGCTGAGATCAGCCGGGGGCACAAAGGCAAAACTGGGAATGACTCCCCGAGTCAATCCCTCCTTTATGGTTTCTAAAAATAGAGTCAGTCCTGCCTAGGATATGGGGCAAGTGTACTAGAGAACCAGTGTATCAGAGAGCACAGCTGCTCCGTGTCAGATCCCGCAGAAATGATGAGCTACATGCCATTCACGGGGGGGGTGCCTCTGCAACAACCCCACCCATTGCTTCCCTCCTCCCTCAACCTTCCTGGGATACCTTGGCAGTGTCCCCCCCATTTGTGTCATGAAGTTATAAAGAATGCAGGAATAAGAAACAATGACTTGTTAGTGAGATAAAATGAGGGGGAGGCAGCCTCCCGGTGCTATGGCAGTCCAGGCAGGACATTAAGCGGTGCGGGGGAGAGGAGCCCAGCATGCTGCTGCTATGATAGTCCAGGCAGGACAGAATCTTTTCTTTACACAGGAAAGGGAGGGAGCTGATGGAGCTCAGCCCCCGGTTGCTATGATGAGGATGGTTACCAGCCGTTCTGTACCATCTACTGGGAATGACCGAGAATCATTCCTATTTTCACCCAGGCCCCCCCAGCCAGCCTCACCTGAAGCCAGCCAGGAGCACTCACGGGTTGATAATAAGGACGGTTACCAGTCCTAGTACACCGTCTGCCACCGGGCAGGGGAGAGGAGTGGATACTGCTCTTCACTGCTGCAGCATCATCTCTACCAGCAGCATTCAGTAGACATAGGGTGACATTGAAAGAAGTCAAGAAACGATTTCTTTCCCTTTTCTTTCTGGTTGGGGGGGGAGTAAATTGATGATCTATTCCGTGAACCACACCGGACAACATGTGTTTGAACCTTCAGGCATTGGCAGCTCAGCCAAGAATGCAAATACATTTTGGAGACTGCTGGGGACTGTGGGATAGCTGGAGTCCTCAGTACCCCCCCCTCCCTCCATGAGCATCCGTTTGAGTCTCTGGCTTCCCGTTACGCTTGTCACGCAGCACTGTGTAGCCTGTAGATTTTTTTTTCAAATGCTTTTGCATTTCGTCTTCTGTAACGGAGCTTTGATAGAACAGATTTGTTTCCCCATACAGCGATCAGATCCAGTATCTCCCGTACGGTCCATGCTGGAGCTCTTTTTGGATTTGGGACTGCATTGCCACCCGTGCTGATCAGAGCTCCACTCTGGGCAAACAGGAAATGAAAATCAAAATTTCTCAGGGCTTTTCCTATTTACCTGGCCACTGCATCCGAGTTCAGATTGCTGTCCAGAGCAGTCACAGTGGTGCACTGTGGGATACCACCCGGAGGCCTATACCGTCAATTTGCGGCCACACTAACCCTAATCCGATATGGTAATACCGATTTTAGCACTACTACTCTCGTCGGGGAGGAGTACAGAAATTGGTTTAAAGAGCCCTTTATATTGATATAAAGGGCCTCGTAGTGTGGATGGGTACAGCGTTAAATCGGTTTAATGCTGCTAAAATCGGTTTAAACGCGTAGTGTAGACAAAGCCTAAGAGAGATGTCATCACAAGATCTAAAACTTGTTTCTCAGTTGTCACATAGACATCCTGCTACCCAAACAAGGGCCTTTGAATGATACAGAAATGCCATTGACAGAAGACCCATCAGACCTGTGACTTCTTCAGATATAGACCCTCCTGCTGTCATCTGACTACCCAGATAGATAAATCTATTCACCCATGCAATATTGTTCTCAGTTACATGCTCCAACGGCAGGTCATGTATAACCCCGGGGAAAAGAAATCACATATCCAAATTATTTATCACAGCATTCAGTGAAATCAGAATGAGTTCACAAATAACTCAAGGTTACAAAACAAGGCCAACATTCGCAGCTAACATTTGATTGACTAATGAGAACCACTGACAAGGATCTAAGCTTTTTTCAAGAGATCAGATACAGCCCCCTATATTTCTGAACATTTCTGAATAGTATACATTTTTATTTATTGTATAATGTGTTACATCATGATAAATTACCAGCATTATTTCTCTTTATACCTCTCAGTGTATCATTTATCATTCCATCAGCAACTCTCTCTCTCTTTCTCTCTCTCTCTGACAAGTTGGACCAGTTTTTTTAGTGAAAAAGACAAGATTTTGAGCTACATGGAGTTCTTTTTCCGGTCACTGTTCAATGGGTAGAACATCCCCTGTGGGGCAGAGACTCCATATCTTGTGGACATGAAGTGAGCCAGCACTATATGGAAAATAAACCTGCATCAGAAGGACATTGTTTTCCCTAGGAAAGGAAGCATGGGGCTGGGAGCCATGAACCGGATGGAGATTCTCAGGATCTGCTGAGTGGGGTTTGTGCCTTACTCGGGGCTGAATGTTCAATGATTGGTAAAGTTCAGGAGAACTGCACCTGTGTTCCCCTTCTATGGTCCAGTGAGGCCACCTAGTCTCAAGCTTCCTGCTCCCCAGCCATTACCTCTCTTGGGTGGAGACCTGCATTGCTCTTCCTTCTGAGAGGGGTATTCCCAGGCTGACCAGTTACCTGCCTTCATTGTGTTATTCCAAGCAAAAGATACTCTGCCTACCAGAGCAGCTTCACTTCTCTTCTCAGAGACACTACACAGTGCAAATGCTGTGTTTGTAAGTTACCACATGGCTCTTTCTAAGCAAGCATATTTTAGTCTTATGGCAAATCGCCACACATAAAAACATATTAAAAATAATAAACGAAACCTATACAACAAGATTACCAGAGATCACCCCGACTTCAGCGTAGGCTTTGGTAAGAGCTGTCTTTCAACCCCACTCAGGGATTTTCCTGTGGCTTTATGTTCTTCACACCCTTACCTCAGAACAAGAACAATGCCTGACTCTGAGTGTGACTCATTTATTGAGTTTGTCTCTTTGAAAGTCCTTCCATATGTAATCAGCCAGACAATCTCTGCCCAAAGTGCAGCCTCAAAAGAAGGGTTTACAAGATCATCATTTGCATGGGACTGGACCTAGACTAAATAGGCGCCCCAGGCGAGAAGTGCCTTTAGTGACCCCCTACATTTGTTAAACTTTTGAATATCTTATTTTTTATCGCATTTGTAGCCCATTTTATGACTTTGGTGCATGATTTGTGTGCATGATTTATCCTTGTCATATAAGAAGATAAATTTGCACACTAGAAGTTGTAAATCTGTATTTTGTTGCTAACAACAAAACAATACTCTGAGTGCTGCACCCTCCAAACCCTGGGTCATGTGCCCCTAAATCTGGGCATGCATTTGCATTCCCTTCCTCTCTGCAAAATGTCCAAGGACAACCATTTCACTCATAGTATCCCCAATAGTGCTTTGAAGACCCTAATAGCTCCCAGCGATTTCATTATTCATGACTTCCTCTTGAAGAATCTCCATGCAGTCCTACAACAGTACATAAACATTTGCATTTTTAATAAAACAAAGTCCAAAGATGTTAGACTTAATTCAGCAAGGTTTTTCCAGGATATTGTCATTTCTGTCACAATGACAATTTTGCAATATAGTGTCTGAACCCCTGGCTGCACTTACTCAACTCAAATCTTCTAACCTTGCTCCCATCTATATGTGGTTGGGTCTACAAGTTCTTCCTATGCTTTCTAGTCCATCTTGTATACATTTCCTCTGAAACCCAGAAGCTTACTAAATTCTTTACTATGTCATCCATCCATCTAATTTTGGGTCTTCCAACATTTCTCTTACCCTGCACTTCTACATTTAACTCCCTCTTTCCTATATGTTCTCCCGATTTTCTTTCTGCATAGCCAAACCATCTAAAGCTGGATTCCCTCAGCTTTTTCTTCATAATTGGTACCACCTTCACACTTCTCTAGTTTGTTCTGAACATGGGCCATCTTTGTAACTCCAACCACCCATTTAAAATTTTCATTTCCACTGTATTCAAGATTTCCTCCTGTTTCTTCCTCAGTGCCCAGAATTCAAAGCCCTGCAAAAATGCAGGTCTAATTACCATCCAGTGCATAGGATGAACACATGAATAATAATATATCAGTTAAGTGTGACTATTGACCACTACCATCATTCATAATCTGTCTGCAGGATTGGGATAATACACAATCCTGATTGGGCTTAATCCCTCAGGAAGTCAAAAAGAGGAAGTTCTGTTAGCGTCCATTTATATTAGGTTGTAGGGATACAACCATTTAGTCTAAACACTCAAGGGCATGCAATATCATGTCTATAGGGAAGAAGAGATGCACAAAAACATTACAGATGAATGAAAAAGCCCATTCAGCAAAGTTATACTTTCCTTCTTTCCATAGGATTCACATAAGGTGAGGCTGTCTGTTTGGTGAACCACTGTTGGGAGGATGTTCTATGGACAAATAAGACACAAAAATAAACTGTGGAACTCCTTGCACAGGGAGATATAGAGATCAGAAATGTAGGAAGAATTAGTAAAGGATTGCAGAAGAATACCCAGAGCTGTCATAATTCTTTATGATAAGATTTTTGGAAGGAATATTAAATATCAAGCTTCAGGGCTTAATCCAAACTCCAACAATTAGAGGCTCTGCTATAGGGAGCAGATTATCCCACATCTGTGTACTGTCAGGTTATTGACTCTTCTTCTGAACAGATGGTTCTGGTCACTGCCAGAAAGAGGATTCAAGACTAGATAGCAGGTCTCACTCAATATGGCAATTCTTATGTTCCCTGATACAGACAATGGCAGTATAAGAAGTGAGCAATTTTCTTCAGCAGCTTCCTTTATCCAAAGATCTCAAAGAACGTCATGTGTATCATCAAATGTTCTATTAATTTAGATGGAATATGTGGCCTCAAATGTGTTAACATAACCCAGTCACTGTCCAGCATTAAACAGTGTTAAACAAACTTCAAAATTTGGTATACAGAGAGCTCAGCCTATTTGTTACCATGGCAAACACACCATTAAACATCCTTTTTAGCTTTTATTAAAGACACAGAACAGAAGGAGAAACAATTAAAACCTTTGAAAAGGAAAGTGTTAAATAAGACTTTAATTTTAACATCATCTGTTATTCCTCCCACTTTAGCTGAAGCAAGTTTTCTGAAGGAAAAAAAATCTTATTTGTCAGACTTTTAGATGGCATTAAAGATGGTAATGACTGTTCTTTTTGGGGAAAGAGAAGAAGTTAGTAGTGCAGGGCAGGAGCTATCGTTGCTGTTCTTGTTTAAGTCCGATCCCATTTCCTAGAAGACAAAACAAGAGAAACACACACACACAACGGGAGAGAAAGGAACAGCAAATATAGAAAATGCAGCTTCAGTCTCTGGGGTTAACTCTCATTTGCAACCTCATGGCTGGAGAAACACAGGCACTGCCCACAGTCTTCTTAGCCATTTAGAGACCTGGCAACCTTGTACCAGCATCTAGCTGTTTAGGGCTGTCATAAACAGATAAGTAGAGTTAATAGAACAGAAGTACTTCCTATCTCTTTTGCCTGTAAAGGGTTAACAAGATCAGTGAGCCTGGCTGTCATCTGACCAGAGGACCAATCAGGGGACAGGATACTTTCAAATCTTGAGGGAGGGAAGTTTTTGCGTGTGCTGTTAGATTTTGGTTGTTGTTCACTCTGGGGGCTCAGAGGGACCAGACGTGCAACCAGGTTTCTCTCCAATTTCTTTGATACAGTCTCTTATATGTCCAGAATAGTGAGTACTAGGTAGATAAGGCGAGTTAGGCTTATGTTTGTTTTCTTTATTTGCAAATGTGTATTTGGCTGGAAGGAGTGCAAATTTGTATTTTGCTGAAAGGATTTTAATTTGCACTTGTATACTTAGGCTGGGAGGGTATTCTCAGTGTCTATAGATGAAAGACCCTGTAACATATTCCATCTTAAATTTACAAAGATCATTCTTACTGTTTTTCCCTCTTTAATTAAAAGCTTTTCTTGTTTAAGAACCTGATTGTTTTTTTTTATTCTGGTGAGACCCCAGGGGACTGGGTCTGGATTCACCAGGGAATTGATGGGGAGAAAGGAAAGAAGGGGGAGAGAAAGGTTAATTTCTCTCTGTGTTAGGATTACTTTCTCTCTCAGGGAGAGTCTGGGAGGGGGAGAGAGAAGGAGGGGGGAGGTGAATTTTCCTCTCTGTTTTAAGATTCAAGGAGTTTGAATCACAGTAATCTTCCAGGGTAATACAGGGAGGGGAAGCCTGGGAGAGGCAACGGTGAGCAAAAGGGTTTACTTTCCTTGTGTTAAGATCTAGGGGGACTGGGTCTTGGGAGTGCCTGGGCAAGGTTTTGGGGGGACCAGAGTGTACCAGGCACTGGAATTCCTGGTTGGTGACAGCGCTACAAGTACTAAGCTGGTAACAGAGCTTAAAGGAATTCATGCTGGTACTCCATCTTTTGGACGCTAATGTTCAGAGCGGGGGTTTATACCATGACAAGGGCATTACTTTCAGTGGCCTCTTTCTGGTCACAGGGTCACAGCAGTGCTGCTAAGTATACAGCCTTGTCCTGCTAAGCCATTAGACATAAGGGAAAAGGGGAGGAGTAGAAAACAGAAGAAATAAAGTGGTGAAGGAAAAGGAGGCGTGTGAAGGGGAGGAAGACAGAGTAAGAGAAAGTCTCACATTTCAGGTGGTATTTGAGATTTAGCTGGAGGCAGTGGTGGTGTCATCTTCCTCCCCCTCTCTGGACCAGTCTGGTCAAGACATCTCTCAGGATTAGGATGAAGAAGTTCTGGGGCCTCAGGAAATGGTTGGAGTGTCAGTCATTATGGTGACTCTCACTCCAGTAGCCAACTTTTCTACAAAAAGTCTCTTTCTTTAAGAACCCTTAAAGGGACTTCTGGGTGCAATAGCCCATCCCCTCATTACTTTGCTCATCAATTAGGACTAGTTTGATACACTGATTTTGGTTCACTGATTTTTCGGTCTCACACTTTTTTATCAGGCATGATATCTGCAAGTTCTATCAGGAGACCTTTCCTTTGGACTAATTCAGTTTTACTTTCTGCCTCCTTTTAGTGATTTTTTCCCACCACCATTTGCTATTATAGGTTACTGTGACATCTTATGAACTGTCACATACTTTTTACACTTGAGCTCACAATGAGTACATTTGTAGGCTGAATTACTACAACAATCTGCAGTCCATCTGTGAGATTCTTTCCCCCAAATTACAGAAGGTTATTACCATCAATCATCTGTTAGTAGTAGGTGTGATTAAAATGAAATAAAAGAGTTTCTATAACTCAGAGAGCCTTAAATATAATAGACTGAGACACTGGAGAAACCACATTTTTATTATCTATATATAAATATATAGTCTGGTCTAGGTCAAACTAGGGGATCACAGTGGTCCCTTCTGGCCTTTTAAGTTATGAAATCACTTCCTTGTTATGCTTGGTAGTGTACAAATATTAGGAATACAGAAATTTCCATCACACAGGAAACTCCATATTTTGACATTTCATTTAATCTCAACAGGGGCCAAAAAGATGAAATCTCTTGCAGAATATCTAAACAGATGCAGAAATGTCTAAACATTTCATTTTAAAATTTGACTGTAACAAAACATTTCCTCTTGAATTGTCCATTTTAATGAAATCTTTCATGTTGAATGAATATTCTTATTTACAATGAGCTTGAGATGAGTCAATTTAAGTGAAAATATCAATTCAAAATGCATGTTCTCATTTCAATTGGACATTTTGAAACAAAAAACTTTCATTTCATTTTGAGATGTCAAATTGAAACGGAATCTTCCCCCTTGCAACAAAAAAATAAATAAATATTTTTCTTCCAAATTCACATTCAAACAACATTTTCAGATTATGTTTTCCAAACATGGGAAAAACTAGACAGTGAAAAGAGAGATATAGGCAACTAAGAATGAGATTTTAAAACATGATAGAGGGTTTCTTAGCCAATGGGAAAGGCCAAGCAGAGGGTTGTATTCTAAATCCTGCAGCTGTCACAGGAGTTCAGTTCTTATCTTCTCAGTGGGAGCACACCTCCTTCGCCTTGGGATTCTCAGCTGAGAAGTCTCTAACCCCACCTAAGGTGGCAAGAAACTATGGTGAGAGAGGGGAGGGAAGTAGAAGGAATTAGGTGGAGAAAACCCCTCAGCTTTTATCCTAGCAGTTAGGGCTGTAGCAGACCCTCTTCAAATGCTTGGTAAGGAGAAAGGTTTTAAAAAGGGATCTGCTTCCTCCCATGTGGGTGCCCTAACCACTGCACTATGGGATACCTGATCTATGTCTCAATCTCTCCTAGTAGAGCATTAATTCCTTTGTGCATCTTGGCCCAGCTAGGGATAACACTCATTACTAATTATTGCTGAAGACAGAGATATTAATATGAAGGAATCCTATAAAATACTACAGATATTAATAAGGTTTTCAACAAAATACTCTGGAAGAACTACAGAATGCAATAGACAAAGATGTTCTTTTCATAGAACTGGCCAGATCCTCAAGTGATATGAATTGGCCATAGCTCCATTGAAGACAGTGGGTCAGATTGAAAGAGATATTGGCCCAAAGAGAGAAAGAGAGCACATGAATGGCTCTAGATCCTGGTGATTCTATCACTCACCCTAGATGGAGACCCAGCATCTCGTTCTCTTGGCTCAGTGTCTCTTCTACCCAGTGGGGATATGGTCTGCTGAGTTTAATGGAGCTGCACTGATTCAGACCAGCTGAGGCTTTGGCTCAAAGTGTCAGATGCCAGTGCTAGATGCCAAACACAAGTTATCCACAATTCTATGCTCTTTGTTTTGGTTGGTTGTTTGTTTTTAAATAAGATCGACACTACTTGAAAAATTTGTATTCCCCCAACATTTTCCCTATAGCTTTTTTCACCTCCTTGTTTTTCAGGCTGTAGATGATGGGGTTTAACATGGGAGTCAAGATGCTGTACTGGATGGAGAACATTTCATCCAGAACCATAGATGAGACTGAGTTGGGTTTGGTGTATTGGAAAAAAGCTGTCAAGTACAACAAACCAACCACAATAAGGTGGGAGCTGCAGGTGGAGAAGGCTTTACGCCTGCCTTCTGCAGAGCGTATCCTCAGGATGGTGGAGATGATATGAATGTAGGAGATCAGGGTGAAGAGAAAGGAGCTTGATCCAAGTATGACAACAGAAGTAAAAAGCATTATTTGATTGGTGAGGGTCTCAGTGCAGGACAGACGTAATACACTAGGGAGCTCACAGCTGAAATGGTTGATTTGATTGGGCCCACAGAAATGCAGCTTGAGTGCAAAAACAGTGTTAAACAGGGCATCTATGGAGCCTATCGCCCATGCACCACTCACCAGCTGAAAACAGATCCCTTTGCTCATTGTATCCATGTAATGTAATGGGTCACAGATGACAGCGTAGCGGTCATAAGCCATTGCTGAGAGGATATAACCTTCTGTAACAGCTAGCAGGAAAATGAAGAATATCTGTGTAATGCAGCTATTGACAGAAATGGTTTTGTGCTCTGCTAGGAAATGCACCAACATATCAGGGACAATGGCTGAGGAACAGCAGATATCAACAAAGGATAAATGAGACAGGAAGAAGTACATTGGGGTGTGAAGGTGAGGATCAGCCCTTATCACCAGCATGATCACCATATTTGCCAAAAGCGTGATTAGGTAGACAACTAAAAACACCAGGAAGAGGAAAATCTGCATCTGTGGGTCATTGGAAAGTCCCAGGATAATAAATTCAGTCACTTCGGTTTGATTTCCCATGGATCCTTACTCAGGAAAACAGACCTGTCAGACTGGAAAAAATAAAATTAACACACAAGTAAATTGAAATGTCCTGTGGAGATCGTCTGATCAGTAGGATGAATGTAAAGAGGCCTACTACATCCTATAAAATGTGTGTTTAAAATAGACAAAAATGGGCTAGATGCAGAAAAGGACTTTGGTGCCAAACTACCACTTTAGTCTCCTAAATCCCAGGACCAGTCCTCACTAGTACTCACAGAAACTCGGCTCAATTCTAAAAATATTGTACAGAAACTACAGAATATAATATCTGTAGTATCTTGTTGGATTGATCCCTATTAAAATCTCTAGAATTCCAGAAGAAGAGGAAGAAATCTGTGAGGTCTAGAAATTCTTGGTTTTCTACCCAACAGAGTATATAGCCTGTCAACCCAAACCAGTATGGAAAATATGGCATTCATAATAATTATCAATTACCTCTAAAGTGGGCCTCAGAAGACCATATCTGGAAGACAGCGTCCTCCTCAGCAGAGTGTTTTGTGTGGAGGTGGGCAACCTCATGAATCATGAAACTGTCCAAACAACCAGAGATCATTTGTGACAACAGAGTGAAAAGGATTCGTCTTATAAACCAAGAGGTGATCTGCGGTTGTTTTTTGACAAAACCAGAAGAGAGAGCCTGGAGCAAACAAATGCTTCAACACTGGAAGGAGAGAAACGACAACACTGAGAAAGAAATGACCGAACATAGACTCACTGCACAACTGAGAGCTTCATTCCAAAGAGGAGAATTTACACAAATGAAGATTGAAAGCCTGAAAACAGAGATTAGTTATGTAGAACTATGTACAAATGTTAAGGTGGGAGCAGTGACATAGGATAAACAGAAGCCATAAATGGAAGTAAATGTGAGGAAAAATATGAGTGAAAAAGCACCTGAAGAAAGTGCAGAAAATCTGAAGGATTTGTTGATCAAGATCATGCAGAGCCTAAGAGACTTTGAGCATCAGCCCTACCAACTGTGAAATTTGTAGACCATCATACACTGGATAATACAATGAAAGCACTTAATGAAATGGTCAAGGAAACTGGAGAAGAAACAACAAGAATTGGCCAGTACAATTACATAATTTATGCTACAGTTACAGTAGCAGCTCTTTGGTTTAGCATCAAGCGATCTGAACATATGAACCATTGGAAAACTTCCTATCTTCAAGAATCTCCATGAATGTTAAAACAGAAGAGTATGGTTTTATATTGAGGTACCAGAGTACTGGATGAATATGAGAAAAATCATTTGAAGAGAAAAAAGCAGCAAACAGCCTTGGAGATGAAATATGTAAGAGCTTTGAAGTAACAATGTAAAGAGCAGCTGATCGCTTAGTGTCATGGACTTGAAAGATTTCAGCACAAAGTTATTAGTATCAAGAGAACAGCCACTTCACCAGAGACTGTAGGAGATTCTTTCATCAGACTGATATTTAAAAAAAGAATAGGCAAAAATAGAGAGCCAATAAATGATGTTGGAGAGTTACACTGTTTGTGGAAGGAAATCTGGTCTCAGACTGTACAACATAAGCAGAGAGTGAACTGGATTAGAAATAAAGAAAACGTTCACAAAACACACCACAGAGGAATACACAGAAAGACCACAGAAAGAAATGAGGTACTAAGATAAATGAAGAAATGGAAATCAGCTGGACCAGACAGGATACATGGATTCTGACCGAAACACCTTACAATACTCCATAATTGTTTATTTGAACAACTTAATAAATGTTTGAAGAATGGATTTCCAAGATGGATGGTGACAGGAACAACTCTTCTCATTCAGCAGAAAAAAAAGAATGAAAGACGCAGGTTGCAGTGATCCTATGAATTATAGAACGACCACACGTTTAAAAACTATATGGAAACTTCTAACAATAATTCTGGCAAAGAAGATCTGGATAAGGCTAGCTCACACATGGAATGCTGGTTCCTGACCAAAAAGGCAGCACAGTAAACCTGAAAGGAACAAAATTCCACCTCTGGCTAAACAGGAGGATCACAGAAGATGCAAAACAAAGAAGGAAAAAAGTTAGTGATTGTGTGGACAGACTACCAGAGAGCATCCAACAGTGTCTCACAATCAGGGATCACTGATACACCGAAAATGTCCAAGGTTCATCCACAGATCATTTCCTTTCTGCAGCAATCTATGTTTAACTGGAGCACTCGACTCTACCAGGAAGAGACTCATTGATGTGGTTCAAATTAAAAGAGAAATCTTTCAAGAGGATTCCTTAACACCAGTGCTGTTTGTGGTAACCATGCTGCCACTGACATGGATGCTTGTCGAGATAACCACAATTTAACATATTAGCAAAGAGCAACGACCAGTTTGGTGAAGATATAAAGCTACGCATTGGCTTGGCTAACTGTGTGTCAGCATCTCTAAAGATGGCCAGACTGGTACAATCTGATAACATACAAATTAATGAAGAAACTATCCAGGATATCTCAGTATGACCCCTACAAATATCTTGGAATCAGGGAACTGTCAGAGCTACAAAAAAAACTGAAAGAAAAATTGAGGAAAGAATATTACAGATGTACAAGAACTACTCTATGGACAAAACTCAAGTCTAGGAATTTGATCTGAGCCATTAATATGTGGGGGATGCTGGTAGTACAGAATGTTGCTGGAGTGATCAAGTGGAATGAAGAGGAGAAGGAAAAAAATGGACATCCAAAGAAGACAGACAGCTGCTGGTGATGCATAGAGTATTAGATAGCAATCAAGTCATAGACAGGATGTACATCCAATGATGTGATGAAGGAAAACTTCTGCTATCTGTGGAGGAAGCAATTGATAATGAAGACTATAATATCAAAATATATGAGGAGTCAACCAATACAGAGTGTCTGTTCACGATAACAAGCAATGAGTGAGCTGCATGCAAGCTAAGAAAGAATGAAAGAAAAGAGAAAGCAAACTGCTAAAAAAGATCTGATAGATTTACATAGAGATCAATACACGGACAGTGGTGGAGAGAGATCAAACGTATTGGTGATAGAAGATTGACAAACTCATGATTTGTAGAAGGATCCCTCAGAAAAGGAAACAGAGCCTCATTATGAGTGGACAAGAAAATTCCTTAAGGGGCTTAATTATTTAAGAAGTAAAATTGTCCGACAACTGTTCCCCGAGCTGCAGAATGTGTTCTGAAAAGGAAGAGATGATGGAGCATGTGTTGAGCAACCACTACAGCCTATCTGGGAGAGAATATTTGAACAGACACAGTGAGGTTGCCAAGTGTCCATGTGTGCCACAATCTATATGCTCAAGAGAATGAAGAGGTTAAGATTTATGGGCTCTGGCAATTGTCACAGACCGAATGGTGCGGTCAGGCATAGTTGTAGAAAAGAAAACAAACAAGCCCATGTTAATTGAAGTTGCTGTGCCAGACAGAAACATAACAATAAAAACAAAAAACAAGGAGAGAGAATGAGGATTTATGAAGAATAACAATCCCAGCAGTAATTGAAGCACATGGTACAATCCTTAGGGATAAAAAATTTTAGGACTGCAAGACATCATGGTCAGTGACTTCCAGCAGACAGCTCTCTTAGGCACTGTGAGAATGTGCAGGAAAGTCAAATGACAATGACAATGAATGAATTTGAGTAGTAAAATGCAAAGGAATTCTGTAAAGGTTTTAACAGAACTCCTGACCACACAAACCTGCAGAGTTCCATCAGCCAGGATTTATTGGTGACTCATGGGGACACATTTTAGACAGCAGTTTTCTTCTTTTTAAGCTTAAAGATTTAATATGTTGTGAAAGCTATTTCTTTTTTTAAAAAATCCACCTTGTGTAATACTGAGGGACATTAATAATGATCATAATAAATGAATGTCCCCAGAAAACACTCAAGGAACACTGACATGATTTGAAAATGAGAGGTCTGACTGAAAATTAACAGGACTTTCATGCCTAAAAATCACTTTAAAGTACCTTTGAAAATCTGATCTAGTGGGACTTTAGATTCAGTGTCCTGAACATCTGAATATCAAGCTGCTCACACATAAGAGAATCTCTCCTGCTCTCTTGGAAGTGAGTGGCTATTATCATATTGATTTTTAGTGGCAATGGGAACAAAGCCAGCATTCTGTCCAATGTCAAATCTATGTTTAATCCTGTATGTCTCCCGAGAGAGAAATTAAATCCTTTCCCCCGCAGCTAATCAAACAAATGCCCAAGAGATGAGATCTTGTACTAGAATCTGAATGTCAGCATAGGCAAAATCTGTGCGAAGTGAATTCCAAAGCTTAACTCCTTCTCCAGAGAATGTCCATCACACACACACACACACATCCCTCATTTATCTCAGTGCTGTCCTGCATGAGAGAGAGAAAGCTGAGTGATTCAAATAGTAGCTGGGTTGCCAGCCATGGTCCCTGTGCTGTAACTAACTCTATGTGAGCAGACTGCTGCATCCAGGCAGAAGTCAGTGGGACTCCACAGAAAGACCCACCTCTAGATAAGTGGGGCAGAATCTGGTCCTTTAAATTGAAAGAATAAAGAGATTAAAAGGATTAAAATTATGAATCAACTCACCTGCCTATTAAACATGGATCATAAATATGGTGAGATCATTCTGACCTGTAGTTTTCTCTTTCTGTTTTCTTAGTCTACCTAGCTACTTATTGATTTGACTATCTAGTCTGTCTGTCTGTGTCTGGAATAGAGAATCTCAAGACATCCAGTAGCTCTATGGATGCGGCCTTTGGGCCTTTCACTAGGAGGAGTGAAAGCACTGAAGGTGTGCAGGGTTATCTGTGGGAGTGGAGCCAACAGAATTTCCTGAGCTGAGTCCAAGACTAAAAGCTAATTTCATGAGAACTATTTAAATGCTGTTTTGTTCCCCCTGGGAAAGTTCCCTGAAGTTCAATCTCTGTAACAAGCTCTCAGTAACACTGGGTTGGTTCAGTACTTAAGCAATGCTCTATAGTGCCTAAAAATGAGAGTAATTAGTCTTGGATTATCAAAGGATTTAGGTACCCAATCTCAGCAACAGTCAATAAAAAAGACAGGTATTTAGGCTCCTATTTTCAAAACAGTCTCAGGAGCTAGACGTCCTAATAGCAAATCATTTCATCTCCCCTACACTCCTTTGAAGCTCCAATCATAATATATAATTACCACAAGACGATAACATAGACAGATAGCCTGAAACTTCCCTAATAAATGGACACAAGCTAGGGAATGGGGAAAAGGAGTAAATAGACTATATGATGACAGTAAACAGCTTTTGAAACAGAGGAGATAAACTGTATGTTTTTTAGAGGAATCATTTATTCACCAAAAAGGAAGTTTTGGTCAACCCCAAATTATTCATGGTTTTACCAGAAATTTTACTGAATTGTTTCAACCAGAAAAAATAAATATTGGGCTAAATTCACAAAATAGCAGAAGGAAGCGGAGTCCTTTTGCTGCTGCTTTTCTTGTAACTTCAGTCCATTGGTTAGGTTACTTTCTTGGCATGTGGGGGACCATGGTTCTCTTCCCATGGCTATCTGTTTGGGGGGCAGAGATCTCCCATCTCTGAGGAAAGTGCCTGAATTTCTGGGCTATAAGGTATTCTGGAGTATTGAAGCTGTTCCATACTGTATAAATAATTTAATAAAATACTCAATGGATCACAGAGTTGAACCTACCAAAGGAGTTCCCTAACACTGAGCTTCAGTGTAATTTTCCACAAGCTTTCTAGCCCAATGACAGCATCGATAGGAAAGCTTGAGAAAACTCCACTCCAGTGTACCTATATACTGGTGGTTAGAGCCTTCAGCTCGGAGGTAGAATTTTCAGTCCCTGCTCTACAGGTGGTAGAATGAGGAAGTGAACCCACATCTTCCAGAACACCAGTAATTAACCCTGGGCAATGGTTGGAAGAAGGAGCACCACCTCCTCTTTCAGACATTTTGGTCAACCAAGACCCATTGACTTGTGCTCTACATAATTTAGGTGCTTCTGGCAATGTCACTCGCAGTTTCCATTTCATGAGGGAAAATGCTGTAGTTTGTTGTATTGGGGAAACACTCACGGTGCTCTCAGGCAACTTGACTTCGTTTTTCTTTGTTTTGTTGTTTGCCTTAAGGTCCTCCTGAGAAGAGTGTGATTGTGATTTGTGTGTGTAAAGCAATGGAGGCTGAGATTTTTCAAAAGAGCCGATGGGATTTAGGCACACAACTTGCATTGAAATGCAATTTTCACTCCGTCAGTGGGAGTTTTACAGGGAATAAGACCTGAGTAAAAAGTGAGATCAGACCTAAGGATTTCGGTATTAAAAAGTACATTGGATAGGACTCTTGTTCATGAAGATTCATATTTTGAAAACCAAGAACTGGGGAGACTGAAGTATTTGAAGAAGTCTCTCTCTCTCCCAACATGGAGATGAAAAAAGATTGGAAGACAACTGACCTATAAGTTAGAAGGCTCAGGGGGAGGAAGGCATGATTCTATTTGAGAAAACTTTACAGGGAGCAATGCAAAGAAATTAAGGAGAATATTTAAAATCTGAGTCTAAGGGAGACCAGTTGGATGTGGCCTTATATTTTAAATGGAACTTAAGGGAGTTAGGTACTCAAATCCCATTGACTGTCAACTAACTCCCTTAGGCTTCTTGAAAAATCTCAGCCAGTATATATGTATTTAGACTGGTAGATATCAACAAGGTGAGTGGGAAGGTAGTTCGGCCTACCAGGAGGGTATAAAATGGGGTAAGTTAAAGTAGGTTACTACCTATTTTAATGTTCACCTTTATGGAACCCCTTCAGTGTTCCAGAACCCCACAGGGTCCCACTTTTCTTTAAATCCTTGTGGCCTTTCACCCCATGAGTTCTGCACAGCACGTCCAGTTGAGAGAGACCACTGGTCACACAGACTGATACATTCTTCAGGGACCCATGCGCCTCAGCAAACATTCACAGTGACACTAGGAAGCCTTTTCAACTGGAACACAGCACCGGGGAATCCTTGTGTTGGCACAGAGAAGCACAGCTAGCTGTCAATCCTGGCTAAGCCAGCGCTCCACCCAGCCAAGATGCCATGGAATCCATTCCTCTCTCTCTTTCTCTGTCAGTGCTAGGAGAGGGTTGCTGAGCCGCCCTTAAGCCAGCCACCTCACCTCTTGGCCCATCCTCCTCCTCCTGCAGACCCGTGCTGATTTCACATGTCCCGCCTGCCCAGAGTTATTCATGGGCAGGTGTAAATTGTTCAGTTCTTGGGGCTCTCATTATCTTTCTGGATCCTCCACTGAAATAGGTCAGTTCCAGATGTTCCTTAATGACCTCCCCCTCCAAGACAGTGACTAGAGTTAAGGCCCAAGAACCTTTTAACCCTTTTACATCCACTTCGTAGCAATGCCTAAGCAAGTAAGTCACTGCCATGCATGTCATTTATCAAACTATTACAGAAAACCTCCACTTCATCACATATAAATTTTGATTACACCTCACAGAATACACCCAGATCACTCTACACAACCTGCCCAGTCCTCAGTGATATTTGAAAGACTATCAATGTCAGGATCTCAACAAGGGCAGTCAAGGCCAAGGGTCAAAGCAGGGCAAATCTGAGGCTAGGAGCAGCCAAGGAGTTTGTGGTCAGTTCCAGGCCAGGGTCGGTATTGAGTGTTAAAATCCAAGTCAGGTTTCAGGGTCCGAGTCAGGAGATAAAGTCCAAGCTCACGACAGAAGTTCAAGAGCATACAACAAGAACAGTCATAACAGCTACAGAGATCCACGTTGTTGTTTGGATGCTTCCTGGAGTGCTCCTTGGGTTTAAGTAGGGCAGGGAGCCAATGAGGAATCATTGGGCTGCCGTCTGTCAAACCCTGGAGATGGAACTTCCTATGATCTGTGTAGACAGAGGGTCATGGGAAGTGGAATGCAAGCTGTTATAGTTGCTGTTGGGAGGCAGCCTGGAACTATTAACTGCCTGGTAGCTCTGGAGATCTGGGTTCTGAACATCTGGGGGTTTACATTCAAATAAAGAGAACTAGTAGACTTGTTCTAGTTTAGGGTTTTGAAGTCAATTGGAGAATTAATAGGATTTAAGCACCTTGCTCCCTTCCAAACCTTTAAAATCCCAAACTTGAGCTCTCTAACAACCAGGGTAAATCTTCATTGCCAGGGCCGGATACAGGTTTTTTTGCCACACCATGCAAAAACAATTTTGGCTGCCCCTCATCCTAGCCCTGGGCTCACCCCTGCACTCCCCTGCTGCTCCAGCCTAGACTCTTCCCACACACCCCGCAATCCCCTACCATCCCAGCCCTGGGCTCTCCCACGCAACCTGCCCCTCCCTGGCCATCCCAACTCTAGGTCACTGGTAATTCCCTCCCAGGATGGGTCATTCAGCAGGAATTTTGGATGTGCACAGAACACACATAGGGCTGGTTCCCATATGGTTACAGGACTGCAGTAAAGGGGAACAATTTTCAGCTTGTGTGATTGGAGGATATCTGTTGAAAATAGTATTTCCAGTCCTAAAAACCACTGGGAAGCATTTCTTGCTTCTTCATTTCTTATCCTACTTTTTCTACAGCAAATTGCAGTGGATCAGTATATTTGATTTGGGAGAAATGAAGTAACATCTGCCCAAATTGAGCCTGAGCACTCCTGAATTTTCAGGGTGTTCAAATCTGGAAGATAGGTGCTAGATTCCCTTTCTGAATATTATCTAAATCTGGAAAAGAAAAGTCAATTTCTGCTTCCATGGCTCCAAAGTGGAAATACTCCTACGTGCCTGGTACTGTATCTAAAGCTGCCGAAGTCGCCTAGCAGAGCCTCCCCTCCCTTACTTTTCATTTTAAATTCTAGTGCAGGGTATGGCAACCTTTCAGAAATGCTGTGCTGAGTCTTCATTTATTCACTCTAATTTAAGGTTTTGTGTTCCAGTAACGCATTATAACATTTTTAGAAGGTCTCTTTCTATAAGTCTATAATATATAACTAAACTATTGTTGTATGTAAAGTAAATAAGGATTTTAAAATGTTTAAGAAGCTTCATTTCAAATTAAATTAAAATGCAGAGCCCCTCAGACTGGTGGCCAGACCTGGGCAGTGTGAGTGCCACTGAAAATCAGCTCGCATGCTGCCTTCAGCACGTGTGCCATAGGTTGCCTCCCCGGTTCTAGTGGGATCCACACACCTCTCTTGCTAGGCTTCAGATAGAGAGGTGCACTGTCCATTTAGATCACCCACTTCCTTCTTTGTGGGCTGCAAGCTGAGGTCACACCAGTATCCATAATGCAGTCTGGGAAAGTCTTCTGAAGGAGATATCTGGGGCAAAGTCTTCTACTCCTTGGGCATACTTGTTCCCCTTTCACAGTGCCACCCCTTTCGACTCGCAGCATGGCTCAGCTACTTCACTCCCTACCCCTCCCTTTCCAGTTGATAGCAGCCAAGGGATTACTGGGAAATATAGGTTCTTTCCCTGCTCCAGGGCTGGCTCAGTAGGCAGGGAGCAAGGCAACGAAATACAGCTCCCAGGGTCCCGTGCATTCTCAGCTCCCATGCTGAGTCTCCAGCTACTCCATGGCTCCACTTCTCCGGGGTTGTGAGAGAGGAGGAAGTGAGTTAAAAAAAAAAAGAATGGCCAAAATGCCACCCCCTGGAAATGTGCTGCCCCAAGCACCTACTTGTTTTGCTGGTGCCTAGAGCCGGCTCTGTTCATTGCTCACGTAGGCTGAGCTGAATGTGTTGTCCAGTATTTTCAATGAAAATAACACTGGTTTTCTGAAAACAAAAAAACAAACAAAACCCCCACATATATACAGTAAGAGTCCTCACAGCTCCCCATGGAAGGCTGTTCCAGAACTTCACTACTCTGATGGTTAGAAACCTTTAAATCATAATTGGACATCTCTTTCTAAAAAGATAAACTCTAGCCCAACCACAGTGTATGAGATTGATGTAAGAATGACCAAGTGGCTTTCTCTGGTTTCAAGTATCAGAGGGGTAGCCGTGTTAGTCTGGATCTCTAAAAGCAGCAAAGAGTCTTGTGGCACCTTGTAGACTAACAGACGTATTGGAGCATGGGCTTTCGTGGGTACGGACGAAATGTGTATTCACTCACGAAAGCTCATGCTTCAATATGTCTGTTAGTCTATAAGGTGCCAGAGGACTCTTTGCTGCTCTCTCTGGTTTCTATTACACAAGAGATAGAGCTGAGATGATTGTAATGGTCCCTTCTCGCCTTAAAATCCATGAATTAAACGTTGATATTGTCATAGCTCCTAAAAGCCAACAACAATGGATTCCCATTGTGCTAGATGCTGTACAAAGAAACATAAAATGGCAATCCCTAGTTCTGATTTGCTAGAGTTTTACATTGCACTGACATTACAAAGGGACAATGCACGGGGGGGAAGGCCAGGCATAATCAAGACCGATACCTGTAAGAGTGGTGTGCTCTTCCCTCATTCATCTTAATGAGGTGTAAAACTCTGAGACCTCATGATTTCAAATTACATACCAGCAATGTCATTTTTGCAGAAACATCAAACTCTGTGTGTTTATCTCATCTCCTTGAGGTGTTAAATCTAAAACACAATGATCACAATGTTAATGTCATTGCTGGTCATTTTTGCATATGTGTTTGTGTCTGTTGAATGTAATATCAATATGGGAGTGTAGGAAAGTAAGGCTACTGGTTGTGGCAAATAGGAACTAAGGCCCTGTTTCTATAATTGCTTTGTTTATGTGTACCCCTGCATTCATATGGAACCTAGCTGAGGTCAGTGGCGAGGCATGTGAGCACATGGTTGAGGCTCTGCTGGCAATATTTGGATGAAGTATTCCCCATGTCTAATCACTACCGCACTGCCTACAAGGGGCAGGACATACAAAATCTGCATCTCCCCTCTGCTGCTAAATACATAATTTGCCTCCTGGGTGCCAATCCAGGTGTAAGCACAGCATAGCTCTCTGCCCTGTTCTGAATAGTTTTACCAAGAGTTGTAGTGGATTTCTTCATCACTGACAGTTTTTAAATCAAGCCTGGATTTTGGTTTTTTCCTAAAGATCTGCATTAGGAATTATACTGGGGATTATTCTATGGCCTGTGTTATACAGGAGATTGGACTAGGTGATCACAATGGTCCTTCTGGCCTTGCAGTCTGAGAATTTAGCCAAGCTCACGCAGGAAACATGTACTTGAGCAGGGAACTGAAAGTAGTTTCCCAACTTCCAAGCTAGTGTCCTAGCTACTGGCACATCCTTCATTTGGTATTAAGTAGTATATGTATAGGGCATCCAAATCCCTTTATCAGCTTTGACAAAGCTTGGACTTTGGGCTACTTGTGTGCATTAGGTGAGAAAGGATTTAGCAATCAAGATAGGACAGAGCCCCCGGTCATGCACTTAGCATGGATTTTTACTGAAAAGCTTTCTCAATGTCTCTTTGACCTCCGTGTTTCTCAGGCTGTATACGATGGGGTTGATCAGTGGTGTCACCACTGTGTACAGCACGGAAAAGGTCTTGTTTAAGTTTGGCCACTGGTTGGCTATGGGAGCCACGTAGACCACCATAAGTGTGCCATAGAACACAGACACCACAATGAGGTGGGAGGAGCAGGTGGAGAAGGCTTTCTGCTTCCCAGAGGTGGAAGGGATCTTCAGGATGGTGGAGATTATTTTGTAGTAGGACAGTAGGGTTAGAAGGAAAGGCAAGAAGGACACAAGGGAGGCTATGATGAAAGCCGGTATCCTGACCATGTAGGTATCCCCACAGGAGAGTTTAATGATGGGTGTCAGGTCACAGAAGAAATGGTCGATCTCCTTGGAAGCACAGAAGGGTAACCTAGAAACCATGGGCATGGTGACCACCAGTGAAAGGAACCCAATGACCCATGACCCCACTGCCAACTGAAAGCAAAGCTGGAAGCTCATGGTGGAGGCGTAATGCAGTGGTTTGCATATGGCCAAGTAACGGTCGTAGGACATGGCAGCAAGCAGGAAGCACTCGGAACCACAGAGATCCGAAGATGTAGAACTGCAGGAGACAAGAGAGAAGGAAATGTCTTCTTGCACCACCAGGAGGGTTTTCAGCATCTTAGGGGTGATGCTGGTAGTGTAGCAGACTTCCAGGACAGACAGGTTGCCCAGGAAAAAGTACATGGGTCTGTGCAGGTTCTGGTTATATGATACCGTCACAATGATCAGGATATTCCCAGTGAGTGTTACTATGTAGATAGCCAGGAACACCATGAATACAGGGATCTTCAGCTCATGAAGGTCACCGAATCCCAGGAGAATGAACTCTGTGATGGTCGTTTGGTTTTCCCCCTCTACATCAGGCATGTCTTCACAGAGAGAAAAAGAAACTCAGAAGAATATTGTTAGCTCTGAGAACAGGGCTTTATTAATAATAATTATTAATTACTATTTATTTTAATAACCATATCACATAAAAGTATCAGTACCGGACCAGAACCCAGTTGTACCAGATGCTGTGCAAACACAGAACAAAAGGACAGTTTCTGCCCCAAGGATTTTACAGTCTAATTATCAGATGAGGGACAACAGATGGACACATACATACAGGAGAGTACAAGGAAACACTGAGATTATATTCTTTGATTCCAAGGCTGGAAGGGACCATTGTGATCATCTAGTCTGACCTACTGTATAACACAGGCCAGAGAAGTTCTCCAAAATATTTCCTAGAGCAGATCTGTTAGAACAAAAAACATCCAATCTGGATTTAAAAATGGTCAGTGATGAAAATCCAACATGACCTTGGTAAATGGTTCCAATGATTAATTACTCTCATTGTTAAAAATTGACACCTTTATTTCCAGTCTGAATTTGTCTAGCTTCAACTTCCAGCCACTGGACCATGTTAGGCCTATCTCTGCTAGACTGGAGAACCATTATCAAATATTTCTTCCCATGAAGGTACTTATAGACTATCATCAAGTCACCCTTATTCTTTTCTTTGTTAGGCAAATAGGTTGAACTCCTTGAGTCTTTTACTATAACACATGTTCTCAATTCTTTAATCATTCTCATGGCTCTTCTATGAACCCTCTCCAATTTATCAACATCTTCTTGACCTGTGGACACAGCACTGGACACTGAATTCCAGCAATGGTCACACCAGTGCCAAATACGGAGGTAAAATAACCTCTCTGCTCCTACTGTTTATGCATATCCAGGATTGCATTAACCCTTTTGGCCACAGCGTCGCACTGGAAGCTCATGTTCAATTGATAGGCATTGGTCTCTGCATACCAACAGCCTAACCATTGTCAAGTTTTTTGTAGATATCATGACAAGGAAGTGTCTTGAGGAGGGAATAGAAGGTGGATAATGAAGTAGATTTGTGGGACAGCACTGGAGAAAGCATAAAGTTGCCGGTTTTACTTTTATGAATTATTAGTAAACTTGGTCATATCTTTTTTCTCTGCAACATTTTTGAGAACTTTCATTGAAAAACTGCAGATTTTTAGCTGAAGCCGATTTTTTTTAGTGAAAACCTGAATATTTTCTGCTGAAAACTGCTAAAAATGTAAAACATTTTGACCAAAAATGATAGTGTTTGATTTTCAAATTAAAAATAATGGGTCGGGATTATTATTTTTTTCGGGGGTGTTGTTTGTTACAGGAGCAAACACTTTCCTCTATAATTTCATTTTGTCAAAAACCCAGTTTTCTGCAGAAAAAAATGTTTTGATGGAATTTTTTGACTGGTCCTAATTATTGGTGTTCCCCTTTCCCTCTTTATTCTTCATAAATAAGAGTTTTTCCTCCAGTAGAAAATTAATTTTGCCCTTTAGTTTCAACATGCAAAACTGTGTGATTAAAATTGAGGCTTTGCAGACCCATATTAACTTACATGATTTGTAAAGACACATTTGATATTTTCCTTTTTTCACCATCATGGTGTCAAGTGTACAGAGTAAGGAAACATGGTTATAGTTCACATTGACCAAACCTGAGAAACATTTTTATTTTAAATGAGCTCCTCTGGTCCACACAGACTCTTTCTTTTTTAAGGGAAAAAGGTGGTGGTAGACACAATAAATGTAAAACAGCATTGATAATATCTGTATATGATTGCACACAACAGCGAGTAATCTCAGACATGGTCAAAATTGGATGAACAAAAATTTTCCCATTTTAAAATGTAATTTAAATGAAATTGAAAGGAAAACAAC
This sequence comes from Gopherus flavomarginatus, assembly GCF_025201925.1. NCBI lineage: Eukaryota > Metazoa > Chordata > Testudines > Testudinidae > Gopherus > Gopherus flavomarginatus. The sequence goes on from NC_066628.1 coordinate 20,790,116, forward strand.
AACTGCAATATTTTTTTTTATTTTCATGAAAAATACTGTTAGTTTTACATTTAAACTTATAATGTCATTTAAGTCAAAATGTCAATATCAAAATACATTTTTCATTTCATTTTGACATTTCATTTTTTTTCATTTGACTTATAATTCAAA